>NC_141031.1:31785000-31995000 GCF_052040795.2 Danio rerio
GAGCGCAAATGCATTTGCTATTTCAACAGCAAGGTGCAAAACGTCAAAATGACTCTTGTGCTGAGCTGAAACTAGCAAACAACAATTGCATCGTGTCGGGTGTATGATAGGGTTTCATAAAATTTGAAATTACCAGGATTATTCTAATGTTCAAGATTGTTGGTAATTTAGATAATTTAATCATTTATGTACATAAAATGTAGAAGGCTTTATGTGGTTAAGAGGTGGACACATTCTTTTATTGTCACATTATTTTAAAGTTCCGTTTGTTGAATTTTAATTACATTGCAGCTACATGCCAACCATTTCCCATTAGATTACACTAAGACTGTTGGGTTGGGTTTAGAGTTAGGTCAGTGTAAGTTAACATATACTTGCAAAGTTTATAGTCAGTTAAATGTAAGTTAAAGGAGCAGTATCAACAGATATTAAGCAGACAAATACTACTCTACTAATACTCACATGGACCATCAAAATAAAGTGTCACCTATACATTTCTAGAAAATATTATAAGTCAATATTTTCTAATTTAATTTATAATATAACTAATTTCATTTTTTAGAATTATTGCCGCACATTTCAATAAAGTTTGATGCAAATTAAGTCAATTTGGGCTGGGATAATCCATTTTTCCCAGTGAAATCCAGGAGCTCTAAGCAGACAAAAATAAGCCACAGACAGTATTTTAACAGATACAGCCAGATAACAGCATTTGATTGCTGTCTGACAAGTGGGAAAGGAATAAAATGGCAGCAAAAAATAGCGCAGCCATAACAATAGGCAGAACAAGTGAATACATTTTTTTTTTTTTACTGTAATATGTTTTTGATAAATTGGATGTAAAAATGCCAAACAAAAAAACCTTGAAATTTCACAACTTGGACAGAAATGTTATCACATGGGCAAGAAACAATGCTTTATTTGCAAAAGATTTATGCATTATTTACATTTTCTGCACAAGTTAAATAGTATTAATAGTATTGTTATAAAGCTATTATCAGGCTGAAATGACTTTCTGGAGTATGATAAGAATGAAACAGTCTCTTCCTTAGTTTACTTGATGTTTTCTACCACCATTTGACGTTTTCCTCCCTCAAATGTTTATATACAATATGCTGGGTTTCCAACAAATGCCCAGACATTGCTAATATGAGCTAATAGTTATTGGTCACAAAGGATCTGTAAAGATTCACAGCTTCTAAGTGTAAATGTTTCAGGAGCAAGTTTTACAATTACTTTAAGTTTGCACTATTGTGAGCTATGATGCTTTATTATGCAATTGCTGTGGATTAAAGGTAATAATGTTGTGAATAATGTAGACATTTTCTTTCACAGACTGAATGTTTCATTTTATAAAACTTCAATTTATTATCATGACCCATGGATATTAATTTAGTTTTGCTTTTATAGGTTTATTTTAACTCTCATTGACTTTTGATATGTTGGCATTTAATGAATCACCAAGAAGCACGGTGAGGGCTTTTCATCTTCTTTAATGTTCAACAGTATAAAAAATGTCACTTACACCTTAGATGGCCTGAGGGTGAATAAATTAATAGCAAACTCTCATTTTGGTGTGAACTATCCATTTAGAACAGTGTGGAAGGCCCTTTTTGTGTCTGATTTTTGCATTTCCTATGGAATTCAGGCATACATTTTTCACTTGAAACTATACTTTTGTACTTCAAGGTACAATAACTGGAAATATTTGCTCACCCTTCACTTGTCACAATCCTGTTTGAGTTAAATTTTCTGTTGAACATACACACACAGAAAAAAGTTATTTAGAACATTTTGGGAAATCGGTAACCACTGACTACTGGTTTCAAACATACTTCTAAATATCTAATTTTGTGTTCAACAGAAAAAAAAAACTCACACTGATGTCAAATACTAACATACTGTATGTCAGGTATGGCAACCAAAATCCAACGTCTGATAGATGTCATAGACTGAATAATATTGGGTTTCACACAATATTGATTCAGCTAAAGATAATCAATAAATGTTATCAGAATCAGTTATTCTGACAAAACTTTTTTTGTAATTTTTTTCTGTTGAACACACACACACACACGCACGCACGCACGCACGCACGCACGCACGCACGCACGCACACACACACACGATAACCTGACATTCATAGTATTTGTTTTATGGTTCAAAGTATTTCATAGTATTTTATTTAATTTTTTTCCAATTATGGAAGTCAATGGCTACCGGTTTCAAACATACTTCAAATTAGCTTGCTTTGTCTTCAACAGAAAGAAAAAAAAACACTTCTAAATGTTTAGAACCAATTGAAGTTGAGCAAAAAATAATAAAGTATTTTAAATTAAGTTTAAAATGCAAACTATAATTACCGTAGCATCATTTATGTTGGTGGTTGAAAAATGGCCTTGCATTTGCTTATTGCATATTTGGTTGATGCACTAAAACATTTACAGGCAGTTCTTCTACTGTCACAGGCACTAATTACGCAAGCACATAATGATTATTTGTGAGTACTCAGAGCAAAATAAATAATCAAATTTAGACTGCAGTGATCAAAAAGCAATATTTTAGTAGCATTTATCTGGCAAGTGAGTTAATGCTGCCCCTTTTCAAAGCCGAATAAATGTTTCAAGCTTGTTTATGATACTGTCACAAATTTAATTAGTCCTAAATTAAATCGTAAATGTCTTCTTCAAAAGCAATATTTGACAGATGACAGATGGTTTGGATGTGAAGACTTTTTGCTTTTTTGGTGTTGTTCTAGGATATGAATTGAGTACAATTTGACAGATATTTAACTTAATGGATGATATTTTTTAGGAATTTTCAGGAGAATTATGAGCAGGGGATTTTTTAAGGTTTTTTTTATTTATTTTTTTTATTTTTATGGATGGGTATACTTATTAGTGTGTTTGAAATGTTTTGTTTGATTTAAATAAACTAAGCTATAGTGAAGTTTATCTAAAAAAGTATGAAGACTGTTTTCCAAAATCTGGTGTGCACCAAAGCATGCCAAGACTACTAAAAACATTGGTCTACAACAATTCAACTGAAATGAGAATGCAACAAGTCTCTACAAAAACCTA
The DNA here is from genome assembly GCF_052040795.2 of Danio rerio. NCBI lineage: Eukaryota > Metazoa > Chordata > Actinopteri > Cypriniformes > Danionidae > Danio > Danio rerio. The sequence continues at coordinate 31,788,081 of NC_141031.1, forward strand.
GACAATCCAAAAACAGGACATTAGTTTACAAGACCACAAACAGGACTTCATGCTTAAGCAAATCAGTTGTTTTTCTTAATTTTAGTTGGATATAATTTTAGTGTTGCATATAACAGTTTAGTCAGAGCAGATCAAATCTTCTTTCTATAATGGACAAATTCCTGGCTTTTTGAATGTTACATTTATCTTTGGTCGAGAGCAAAAGAACCACGAGAAATCCCTGTGAACCCCATATAATATAACCGTTTTTATTTTCTTAAATTAATACGACTTTAAACACATTTTATTAATGTAAAATGGCAATATATTTTCACGTTGAATGTAGTTTCTTAATTACCCAGAAGCCACACAATATCATGAGACATTAATATTAGGTTAGATTCAGGTCATGACGTTGGTCACCAAAATGCAGTGTCTAGCCAGCATCTAAGAACAATGTTTTTTTGATGTCAATTAACATCAAATGATGTTAATATTTGGTTGGTTTTAAGTTGTTGGAAAATGACCAAATTCCAACATCAAGCCAACATCTTAAACCGTTGAGTTGTGGTGGAACGAAAGAATGTCATATCGATGTCAAGTACTGACATTTATTCGTCAGGTATGGCAACCAAAATTCAACGTCTGATAGAAGTCATAGTAGTAACATCTACAGAACGTCAAGCCGTAACATCAGTAGACGTTGATAATGGGTTGATTTTAGGTTGGACGTTGACGTCGGCCTGACAGTGGGTTCTGACATAAACACGATTTTCATTTCCAAACAAAATGCAACGTCCCCCAACATTGAGGTACAACGTCAATTTGACTGCTGGGTAATTAATTATTTCATTTATTTTCCTTTGCATTAGTCTCTGTTTCAGTCAACCACTCCGGCATGTGTTTTACTTAGCAGATACAATTCCAGCCACATCCCAGAATTGGGAAACACCCATATACACTCACTCATGCACACTATGAACAATTTTGTTTTATTCAATTAGCCTGTAGCTCATTTCATTGAACTATGAGGGAAACCGGAGCAGTGTTACCCACTCAGTGCTAACCACTGAGCCACCGTGCCACCCACTGGGTAATTTGAGACCATAAATCTGCATTTCTATAAGCTTAAATAATTAGCCCTGTTTTAGATGTATGTTAACCTCTGGCTTTTTTTAGTTATTAATATGATTCTGTATGCGTGCATTGTTTGATTCAGCTACAGTAAATCAATACATGACATCAGAATCTGTCATTCTAACAAACCAGCATTACATCTTTAATATTAATTATGAACATAAGAGCATTTTGAGATATGATTGTTCTAGCAAAGCAATATAATTCACACTGACACGGTATGAAACAGACATCAGGTTCTTTCCTCTATCACTGCACTTAATTACTTCATTTACACTTCATGTCCCTCGAGCAAATTAGGAAACAGTTTATTCGTTCAGTCTCAAGATACACAAAGCAGACCTCTGACACTGAAATATGTGCATGTGTTGTACTTGTATGTGTATATTTTGGTTACATTACATTTTGTTTATCCATTTTAAATGCTGTACAGTCGCTCATTCCTTTCAATTTATGTTTATGTAGGGAAATTACCGGTCGGTCAGTCAATCTCTACCATCAAATCCCACGATGGCTGGTAATTTCTTCCACCCAATCGTTCATGCGCTAATTTCTGGGTTGCTCAAGGTGGTCTCCGAACAAGTTGAACGTTAATGAAATGAGCAAATCCATCTGGATCCAGACAGATTGCTCTGGATGGCGGTGAAATTCCATTAAATCTTGGCAAAAGAGACTGATATCCTGAGTTCTGGCCAAAGACAAGTGGCGCGGTGGCGGAATGTATCACAGGAAAAAGAAAAACGACACCCATCTCGACTAACCCAGCTAGTTTCCAGTAATCCACATATTTGTGATTGAGTAGGAATGGATTAGTTATGGTTTGCCTAAGGAAAATAAGCTATTAGTGCTGCAAACTGCATGTAAAGTAAGCCTATCGTGTCTTGCATTGACGTCTCTTTCTTTCATATCTCCTTCCGAAAACTTACTTCATTATTATTTGTGAACACTCGCCTGTTCTGTGAAGTTTCAGCAGATGCGCTGTGTTGACACGTCATTGTCTCTTTGATTGAAACTGTCCCTGAGAGCCTTGTTGTTTGGCATTGCGCTGTCCTCCTGACAGACGTGCTGAATAACAGACTGTCTCACCTACGATGGCAGATTTGAAAATATTATTACACAATAAAAGTGTGTTCAGGCAGGATTGCCTTTGAGGATTGAAATACAACTGCATAGTAAAACTATAGCGCAGTGTTGATGCTGCATTTTTGTAATATTCACATGCAAAGCCCATAAGTAGAAAGAGAAATACTAAGCAATGTTTTGTTTATAGAACATAGTTAGCTAAATTAACTTTTGTACAGAAATTGTAAAACTAAGCTGACAGATATTATATAGTACAATTCAAGAGTTCACACTTAGCTGATGATTTATAAAAGCTTGTTTGGCATGCTGTCCCGGGAGAGAGCCCCGAGCTCAAGGACTCCTCGAGTCCGGGGCTTCCTCCCGTTTGGCAGAGCAAGAGAGGATCTCAGAACTCAGAACTCCCCCGCTGCTGTAGCTAAAGGAACACAAGGGTTAGATAAATGCTTGGTTTTATGTATATTGAATGTCTTTGGATGGTGGGAGGAAACCGGAGCACCCGGGGAAAACCCACGCGGACACGGGGAGAACATACAAACTCCTCACAGAAACATCCGCCGATCCTAGGGTGCCAGGGCCGGCGGTGTTCTTGCTGTGGGGCTCGCAGTGCTAACCACTAAGCCACCGTGTCACCCAGTCAGAGGTAAAGGAGGAGGAAAAGGGGAGGGTTTCTTCCAAACGAAGATAAAGTGAATTGAAAACTGTCGTTATTTATAGTAGCTTAGGTCTCGAATGATTGGAAGATACTGATTAACAAATTCGAGATCAGCCGTGATAAATCATAAGCACGTGATCCTCCCGAAATTAGTTTATGAATAAACTTCACTTAGTTTTTTAAGAAATAAGATATTTACATAAATACTGCAAAAACAGCTTCTGTCTTATTTCTAGTCCAAATATCTAAAGATTCTTAGGCCCCGTTTACACTAGTTTTACTTTTAAAATGGCGTTTTAAAATGAAAACGATCTGCATCCACACTGTCGTTTCTGAACATCTCTCCCTCGACACTATACTGCTGAAAATGCACATCACATGACCACACACACACTCTGGCATGCACTGCGGCATATGGGCGCTTCTGAGCTCCAGCCAGTCAATTAAAAAAAATTACTGGAGTTTTCCGGAAGAGATGACAAAACAGGTGGGTGGCGGGAAATGGGTCTGAAATATGGGAGACTCCCGGGAAAAACTGGTGTTGGCAGGTCTGATTAAAGCCAACCAACAATTACAGACAGCCAATCTCCACGCTGGAATTTACACAAAGATCTCATGGCCGTGACGTAGCTTCAAAAAAATTTTTTTAAACCAGAAGAACACATTTGCTCTAAACAATGCATAAGCAACCAGTTTTCAATTTTTGTGCAATATATGTGTCCTAATAGTGATTTTAGCAATGTGGGACATATATTTAACTGTCAACGTCTTTAAATCCAGTTTACATTTCTGGAGATCGCAAATTATGTAGCCAGAGAAACGTATGGCTGCATTTCTTTTTTTAAATGAATGGTACAAAGGGGTATGACACCGTTTCTTTTCTAGCTAACCAGCTTTTCCGCTGTTACCATTTTGTCTAGTAGCTCAACACGTACGTCAACTTGAGACGCAGAGTGGAGTTGACTGCAACGATGGGATTCGAGTCCGGTAAAGAACAGTCTGGTGAAGAAACAAAAGCCAAAACACTGCAGTTTGGTTTAGGAAAGTAAAAAGTTTTTTTTTTTTTGCTCTTGGGTCATATTTTGCTCTCTTCAAGAATGTTTATATAACCAGAATGAGCCTGAGTTGAACAATATTGTTTTATTTGTCTAGAAAATACTTTCTGATTTAATAATTCTTTAAATATTTGGACTAGAAACAAGACAAAAAAACTCTAATTATGAAAAGCATTTTTAACACATTTTTAAAGGCATTTAAAAACGTGGTATTGCAGTTTAGAGAATGTGCCATGCTTTTCAATAGATTCTTTCTTCACACATTCAGCTTTTTAATGTATATATTTGCAAGAAGTTTCCATTAAAAAGGTTGTATGTAAATAGGACCCAAGGTTGAAATGGAGATGAATTACTTGCATCTCCCAAAAGAATGCTAATACAGTTTCTATTGTAATTTAGGTTGAGTCTTATCAGGATCTTTTAAGAATCTTTCAAGAGTAATCTAATGAGAGTAATTCTTTCTGGATCTACACTTTACAGCCACTTTATTAGATACTCTTGTTAAACTGCTAAGTAAATATCTATCAGCCAATTACAGAGTCGCAATGTAGACAGGGTTTCAAATCAGAATCCATCATAACAATTAGAATGATGTCTAAAGCTGTTATAACTTTCCATAATATGTTTTTACTGTATTTTTGATCAAATAAGTGCAACTTTGGTAAACATACGCAACCTATTTCAAAAACTGACCCCAGACTAGGACTGGGCAGTATGGCAAAAATGCAATCTTTATAATTATTTTCCAGATTGACTGATAAAGATATATACAGCTGATGTCAGAATTATTAGTCACCCAGTTTTTTTTCCCTCAATTTCTGTTTAACTGAAACAATTTTTTTCAACACATTTTTAAACATAATAGCTTTAAGTTCTCATTTCTAACAACTGATTTATTTTATTTTTGCCATGATTACAGTAAATAGTAATTTACTAGATATTTTTTCAAGATTTTTCTAGACAGCTTAAAGTGACATTTAAAGGCTTAATTAGGTTAATTAGGTTAACTAGGCAGGACAGGGTAATTAGGCAAGTTATTGTATAACAATGTTTGTTCTGCAGACTATCGAAAAAAAGCTTTAAGTGGCTAAGTATTTTGACCTTATTTTTTTTTTAGAAATTAAAAACTTCTTTTATTCTAGTCGAAATAAAAAAATAAGACTTTCTCCACAATAAAAAAAAATATTATCAGACATACTGTGAAAATTTCCTTGCTCTGTTAAACATCATTTGGGAAATATTTAAAAATTCAAAGGGGGGCTAATAGTTCTGACTTTAACTGTATCTTTCAATACAAGTTGTTAGTGCTTCCAGCTTTAAAAGAGTATCCCAACAATGACTGAAGCCACAAAGATTAGATGCTTTATTAAATAACATTTTAAAGTATTATTTATTAACAAAAACAGTTTACACATTACTCGGATTTTTTTTTCATTACTCAGATAATATACTTATGATTCAATTATTTATTCATTCATTCATTCATTTTCTATTTGGCTTAGTCCCTTTAATTATCCAGGGTTGCCACAGCGGAATGAACCGCCAACTTATCCATCACATGTTTTACGTAGCAGATGCCCTTCCAGCTGCAAACCATCTATGGGAAACATCCACACATACTCATTCACACTCATACACTACGACCAATTTAACCTACCCAATTCACCTGTACTGCATGTCTTTGGACTTGTGGGGGAAATCGGAGCATCCGGTGGAAACCCACACAAACATGGGGAGAACATGCAAACTCCACACAGAAACGCCAACTGACCAAGCCGAGGCTCAAACCAGCGACCTTCTTGCTGTAAGGCGACAGCACTACATACTGGGCCACCGCGTCACCCTATACTTACGTTATATATAACAATAAAATATTCTGTAGAACTGTAATTGACAGCACAAATACAGTACACAAACAAAAATATACTTATTGCATTTTGTAAAAATAAACAATTACAGATTGTATATATATATATATATATATATATATATATATATACATACATACATGCATGCATATATATTATATATATATATATATATATATATATATATATATATATATATATATATATATATTTTTTTTTTTTTTAAATGTTTTCCTTAGCTAAAATGGTAAAAAAAATTGTCATAAATTAAATTAACAGCTAATACTGCTGGCGGGAAAGTGAACCGAGCTCACTAAACAATACTGGGTGACGTAGCATATCTCTAAAATCAACTCTAGGACAATTACAGATTCCTGTTGTTGCATATGTGTGATTGGCTCGTCGATCAATAATGAGTAAAAATGTCTATAGCTTATCATCGTTAACGACATATTGTCTCGCAATTTCATATGATATCATTTATAGGCTCAGCCCCATTGTTTCCCCCAGCAACCTTTACCAGTAGAATCCAATCGTATTCTTATGTCCATTTTTATGTTTCAGTGTCTCATTATGATTGTCTCCAAATATTGATTACCTTCCAAAAGCAATCCTTTATGATTGTTTTAGGCTGACCTAAGGAGCTGTAAAATTGCCAGAAAGTTTGCTTTTTGACATGATGTAAAAAAGTGGTGAGGTTTACTTTTTGAAGGAGGTTGACATTTGAAGGATTTGATCCAATCACAAAGTTTTGACATGATGTAAATACTCAAATCCATTTAGTTATGAATTGTGCTGAGAAAAATTCCCAACGAGGCACATTAAAACTGGACGTGAAGTATGAAAAAAAAAAATCAATAGTGTAGCTTACATGGGATTCTCCTGTTAACACTTCATATTTCACCTCTAGCAACACCGTTAGGAATAGATGGGCAGTTTTGAAAGAAAATGTTTCAGTTATCATTATAATGAAGCTCATGGCTTTCCCCTTTTGGTCTCTGGACATGTCAGCAGGTGTTGCAGGGAGCATCCAGGTAGCAAAGAAACCAGGGCATTGGAAACAATATTAATGATGATTGAAAATGAAGTGCTTTTGGGCCTGTAATTAAAACACAGAGGGGCTTTGCAATATAATGCGCTGCTGCTCATTAGGGTGTTGGCCAGTGACACGTTTTATTAATGAACAGGCCCATATCTCCAGAGATTCCTCGGCAGAAATATCCTCGGTCTGTTCGAATCAAGCCCAAAAAGAAAAATGGCTTTTGGCTCAAGCTCAATATTTTAGTAATCCTTAGGTGTGTGTAGTCAATGAGGCAGTTAAACAGATGTTACCCAATATGCAATAAAGGGACAGGAATTTTGTAAATGCTCAAGTTTGTCAGCATAAATCTTAGGAACTACAGTCTATCCATTGGTGAAGATGCTCCTGCTGCCTCTCTGGGACCCTTGAGAGTATGGACATGGATGGATTTTGGCTTCAGTTGAGCTGAATTTATGGCTGCTATGCTGTGCTGTACATTTAAAGCTGGTTTATTTTCTGGTTTATTTTGGGCTGCTTGCATTCAGTAACATTTTATCTGTTTACACAGTGGTGGAAAAGAGAATCTGCCCTCGTGCCATGTAGGGTCAGACTGGTGATCGATTTTGCTTCGGCAAGTATAGAAGCTTCATAAAAGGTCTGCTTTCATATAAAGGCAGACTTTCACCTTATCATAACAGCTGTGCTTCTGGCCAATAGATTTAAAGATACTGACCATGAGGATTTTCTTTAAAATGCAGGCAAATAAATCTTATCAAACTACAGGATTTAGGCAACTCTAATTAGCTATTTTCACCACAGATTAGAGAAGTAAACATTAGCATGATGCCAATGGTTTTCAGAATAACTTAGTTTGTGTTAAACAGAACAAATAATGCTACATACAGTAAAACTCTAAGTGAGAGTGTTTTATTTATTTATTAATTTGTTCATTCGTTTTCCGTCAGCTTGAGCGGAATAAAACCGCACACTATTCCAACATATGTTTTATGCAGCGGATGCTCTTCCAGCCACAACCCAAAACCGGGAAACACCCATACACTCTCTCACTCAAGGACAATTTAGCTTACCCAATTCACCTATGTCTTTAACCTGGGGGTGGAAACCGGAGCACCAGGAGGAATCCCACGCCAAAATAGGAAGAACATGCAAACTTCACACAGAAATGCCAACTAGTCCAGCTGGGACTCGAAACAGCAACCTTCTGGCTGTGAGGGAACAGTGCTAACCACTGAGCCAGTGCTTTTTTGCATTTATTTTATCTTAAAGTTAAATCCATCTCAGTCTGGTGAATGTTTTTTTTTTCACCAGATTTTAGGAAGCCAAACAATGTTTATGTAGTAAAAAATTAATTGTTCATTTATTCGTTCTTCCATTGAAACCAACGAATCAACAAATGAAGGAACTAATGAACCAACCAACGAACAAACCAACCAATGAACCAACTGACAAACTGGCCAACAAACCAAACAACAAACTGACCAATGAACCTACAAACTGACCAACCAACCAACCAACCAACCAACCAATTAATTAATCAATCAGCTGTTAATATAGTGGTTTTGACCCATGAAACATTGCCACTACAAAAATAAATAAAATTTCATAATTCTTATTTTTATTTAAGTATTTTTATTTTAATTTAAGTATTTTACAACATACTTTGTAAAAATTGATGTGAATTAAACTGCACAACTCAAAAGAAACAATGATAATCAAAAGGATAAGAGTTGGCTCTCTATAAAACAAAATTATTGACTTTATTTTATTTAACATTCTCACATTTATAAGGAAAAAATGTCGTTATGGATGTGACAGATGTGAAATTGCCACTTGGGCCATTGTTACCTTCTCTGCTATCCTGCTTTCAAACAGTGATATTGCAGAGTGATGGCGCTGCAGATGTGCAGTCATGGTTATACATGTAAAACAATGCTTGCAGAGTTATTTTTTGCTCACCGTTTTCTTTTTTTTTTTAATTGGCATTATACTTATCGGCAAAACCGAAATGTCCTCACACCGCAGATTTGAAACACACCAGCACTTTCTCGTACTGTTGCCTCACTTCACCGGCGTTTCCTTGTACTGTTACCTCAGTCTCACATCACGACCGCTCGCAATGTTAAAGTGTGGAATGATGGTCAAGCGCCCCCTAACTTTAGACCATAGTGATTGGATATTTACTCATGGGCAGGAGTTTCCTCATCTCAGCTCATAGACTTAGAGGCACACACAGTCAATTTTGGGAGATAAAAAACGCACATAAATTATTTAAACGCAAAACCGAGAAAATGGCAATTCTCAAGTGTGGACGGTTCAATATTATATTGAGAACCGTGGCATCCCTAATATATACACATATAAATCAGTTCAACATGTATCCAAGTACACATGTGCATGGTGATCCACCCCAACAATGATCATTCCTCCTTCATGACTACTAATTATAGCTCAAAAAAAGCATTTAATGACCATTTATTGTCTTATATAATGGCTCAATTAGGGTTTCAAACACGGAAAGATGTAAACTGACACTACTAGATATACATATATGTTTACCAATCTATAAATAACCAAAATCTCTTAAAAATTCTCTTAAATTCTTAAACAACAGCAGATATCTATAGTAACCAGGTTTTGTTTTGCTGGCCCTGCAGATGAAGTGGATTCTTTCATGTCTTATAACTACATTCATCATGGTATTTGCACAAGAGCTGATTATGGATATGATTTTAGTTTGATCAATCAGAAAATTGTAAATGAATGATGTACCTGTAAATCCTCATCCATTTCCGATCAGCTAGTTTTTGATTGGCTGTATAAACATAGGTGGCTACTCAGACAGTCAAAGAGACACTTTTTTTTTTCCCAGCACACGCTTTTCACTGAAATCTGTCAGGTAATAGAGACAATTTATCTGCGCTTTTCCCACCAAAAAACTGTTTGCGTGGCACTTTTCTGGGTGGGCTGTTTTGTGAACCTGTCACAATGTATTGTCGGCCTTGCAAAGAGACTGAATCATAACTATATTGTAGCAAAACCATTGCCAATGAGATATTGCAATGCAAAAACTACTGCGAGCATCTCTTATAAAGACTTTTTAAAAGTGTGTTTATCATTGTGTCTGACTAATCAGAATTTCTGACCCCCTCACAATTTTAGTCTAGTAACTATCTTACAAAAGAAAACAATAGTGTAAAAAATGAGTAAATGTAGTCCATTTTTGTACTAAATTAGGACTAACCTGGTGGTTGTAGTACCCCACTTAACGTAATGCTGTTTTCATGTTATAAACACTAAAATACTCATGTCCCAGAGCATAATAAATATGTTTTATGTTTAGCCTTTTGAACACACTTTAGTTGAATCTACTTTTAGCTAGAAGATAGCTGTAATCTTATGCATTACCCCCAATTAGACCGTAAAAGCAAAACAGCCAGCATGAGTGCAGGGTATTCAGCTTTACTATGTAATGGGTTTATTTTTAAACATGAAAATACATGTTTTGGCTGAAGAGTGTAGAGAATGCTAAAGATGGGTATGTCTTTACAGAAAGCTATTAATATCTGTCAGTCATGAATATCAGTCATGCTGTCGTGGCCAATAACATAGTATTTTGGCAAATACATACATACTTTATGTATTTTACCCTGAACAGATCCTAGAACAACTGTACTGCTATAAATTATTTATTATTATTATTATGATTATTATTATTATTTAAAAGATTATCAGATAGAATAATAAAAAATGCACTTCACTTAAACCCATACCTAATAAATCCAGAGAATGTGTAAGTGCTGTCATAATTTCTTTTCCATATTTGACATGTCATTTGACATGTCTATATCAATCAGGAAGTAGAAAACAAAATATTTTTGCATTATTATTAAAGTCATAAACAATCTTGAATTCATGTCCAAATAGTAAGAACTGTATGTTGATATCTATTTATTTTCTAATGTTACAGTAAAGCATCTAACACTGAGTTTAACAGTTTTTATTAGCAATATTGCAGCAATAATGCATTACACAGAATGCTAAAATTGTAGCATGTAAGTTTTCCTTTGTGAAAGCAACTCACGATTAATCACAGCTCATGTTTTTGCTGTAGCTGATTCAACTTTGTGCCCTTTCTAGTTTATTTGCTAGAACTCTGACTCTGGCTTGTTATACGCAGCTCGACCTTGAAATAAGTTATCTGTGAATGTCTCTATTTTCCAAACAGTGTGATCTTTTCTGTTTTCACAGACGGAAATAATGAGAAATGACATGCATACATTTTCGTAACTTACAGTATATTTATTCCTCATCGCTGGCGTGTATTAACCTGGACATATTTCGTGTGTTGAAATAACAATGTGACATTGTTTATCCGCTTCGAATGTTATCACTTAATTGAATAGGCATTATCAGAGGTTATCAGCTGATAGATATGGGGCAGTAGGAGCCTTCTGCACCTATACGTAGGCTCAGAAAGATGTTGTCATTCATCCACATGGTTAATCACCTATACTAATAGAGAAGACTCTTGATCCAGATCTGTTTTTACATTACTGTAACGGTTGGGTTTAGGGTTGGGGTAGAGTTAGGGTTAGACGTTAATAAAATACAATTAATGGGAAATTGAAAGAATTGGGATGGATGATAACAGGCTTCTGAGCCTACTAGTAGGCGCAGAAGGCCCCTACTGACTCATATTAATCAGCTGATAACCACTGATAATGGCTATTCAATCAAGTGATAACATTCAAATCAGCTGTGTTGTTTTGGGGTCAAAAAGTACTCCACAAATGTGATATATTTTGTTTACAGCATATTGAATGCCACTATCATTTGTTCTCTCTTTAATGATATTTTCATACGTTTTTTCTCTTAATACAATGGGGTAAATGCACATGGCCTTTTCATTTTCAGACAGCCAGCTCAATGGCTTTCAGTGAACTGTCTTTCAAGCTAAAAAACAAAAAACAAAATAAAAAACAAGGCATTTAAGTTGTCTTTTAAAATCAGCAATCTTCACTGCCTGATGATATATATATATACATACATACATACATACATATATACATACATACATACATACATACATACATACATACATACATACATACATACACACATATATATATATATATATACATATATATATATATATATATATATATATATATATATATATATACATATATATATATACATATATATATATATATATATATATATACATATATATATATATATATATATATATATATACATATACATATATATATATATACATATATATATATATATATATATATATATATATATATATATATATATATATATATATATATATATATATATATATATTAAAGAGGATCTCAGACCATACAAGAAGCACTTTGTTAATTTCCATTTTTTTCCCCTCTTTAAAACATAAAAATCAATTTTACCCCAGTATTTAGAGTTTACACGGTCTATCGTCTCGTTCTATGCTTACCTTGAAAAACTAAATTAATGCTTAAGTTTATTTAAGTGATTATATTTTAATTACATTACATTGTCCATGCTCTAAAAGAAACTGTCACAGATTGGGAAGGATGAAGGAGTGAGGACCCAATTGCAGACAAAATAATTTATTATGAAATAAAACAAGAAGGCAAACAAACTACCCTGAGGGGAAAAAAATGAACCAAAAGGCAAAAAAACAAACTTGACTGGGCTGGCAAGACAAAGCAGGGACAGACACAACAGGACAGGGAAAGATTGACGACGAACTGGCACAGGACAGCAGACATGAGGAGAATATAAGCAGAATTTAATTAATACACAGGTGAACAAACAGGAGTTAAACATGTGAATCTAATAAACTAATAATGGGTTAACAAGGAGGGTGGGAATAGACAATAGACGAGAGAGCACATGACACAGACAACACAAGCCATGTGCTCACATAAAACGGGAAAAGAACACATAGCCAATGAGAAAACTCATTAACCGCATTCACAATAACAGGACAAGACTGAAGCACTGGCCACAATGTAAACACAGAGCCACGTGCTTGGACAACACAAATAGACGCAAGACACGAGCACATGATAGATGATCACCTTACCACGCGCTCAAATACATGCAACGCACGTTTCATCTCCCCATCAACCAAAATCGAAATCAACTAGACGGAGATGCTGAGAATGAAACAGCATGTTCTGCGCACACCCACGACGGCGCGCGAGCATACAGAGACACACACAATGACAGATACAGGACAAGACAGAGCTAGAGTCCGGACTCTGCCACCAAAACAAGAATTTACAAGACCCGAGTGGCAGAACCCTGACAGGAACCTAATAAAATTGTAAATAGTCACATTAACCTTTTACCAAAAGTTTATAGTTGGCAGTTGAAAAACACTAGTGCATATAGCCCATTCAGTTTAAGGATATTTTGATGTCAAGTAAAAAACGAAAGAGTGTTTACATGGGTCACATTTTATAGTTTATATGGGTTTTCTTTCATTTAGGTCTACTTGTAGTCTCCTTTATGGAATCCTAAAATGCAAATTATTCTCTAATGCAATTTAATGCCATCTGATCTTGACCTCCCTTACTAAAAAAGTAATCTTTCGAATGATAATGCAAATATTTATACCTAAAGGGTCCATACTGATATCTCAGTACAATATTGCATAGTACAATGCAGGATAATGCATTAAAATAATAATAATATAGTATTAATACACAATGCAAGTATACCTTGTGAAATTTCTAGGTGCTAATATGTACCATTAAGGTATCAATATGTACGCTTGAGTACAAACCTTTTGAAAGAGTACCGCAACAGTGAGGGCTTGTGTACTTTTTTTGTCTTTGAATGTTATCACTCAATGGAATGGCCATTATCAGTGGTTCTCAGTTGATAGATATGGCCAGGTGGGGGCCTTCTGCGCCTACTAGTAGGCTCAGAAGGCTGTTATCATCCAACCACATGATTAATCGGCTGTATTAACAATTAATTAAGACTCCAGATCCAGGTCTCTTTTTACATTACTGTGACGGTTGGGTTTAGGGTTGGGGTAGGAGTAGTCATTAATAAAAATACAATAAATGGGAAATTTTATAAATGATATAAATTATTTTCGTTAACGTCCAGCCGCAGCCATCCATCATCTATAGCTGATTAACCATGTGGATTGATAATTACAGCCTTCTGAGCCTACGAGTAGGTGCAGAAAGCCTCTACTGGCCCATATTTATCAGCTGATAACACCCATTCAATCGAGTGATAACATTGAAATTGGCTGCTAAGAGTGTGGTATGACTTAATCTCATAAAAATGTCATTACAAACATCAGTTGCTTTCACAGATCTTGCTAAATGCCATTATATTATAGCATTGCAGATTTCTCAAGGGCATTTATTAGTAGAATCATGCAAAAAGAAAACACTTGGTCTCATTCATGACATTCTCAGAGCTGTACATACTGTACATAAGATACAGCACAAACAAGCAGAGCAGAACTACCTGCAGCAATAATAAAGCCTAGGTTGACCAGATGCAGCTGATTCCCCTACACTACAGTGTCCATGAATACATATTAAAACACTTCACCCACCTCTAAAAGCGGACATCTTGTACCAGCGCCTTCATGCATTGAAAGCACTGACATTACTGTCGATTATATGCTAATCTTAGCTAGCAGGCATTATCTCTGGATGATCTGTGTCAGTAATTACATGCCTTGTGTGAGGAGAAATAGCTCTCATCATTCCACTGCAAGAAAAGGCACTTTAGCGAAAACGCATGTTTGTCTGAGCGGAGCTGATGTTGGTCTGCATGTTGGCACCTGCGTGTCATACGTTCAATTAGAGGTGATGACGTTGGTTTTCACAGCACTGTTTTTAGGCTCTTTGTGGATCACCCCACTTTTATTCCCAAATAGGCACAGCGTGAGATTTTCAGACCTTCGTTGAGGCTGAGAGCATTTCTTTTGTGTCGGCAGCTTTTTCTTCTTTCATATCTGCCACCCTTTGAAGTGCACGGTATATTTTAGAACCGAACCACCTGATGGTCAATTATATAACTATTTTTGTGCTCGAGTAAGTACTTAATTAATAAAGAAGCAATTACCGGTGAAGCGGTAAAGATGAAAGAGGTCTGAGCATTTTGGGATGTCACGAAAAATAAAATGTGTAGATCCCACTGAGCAACAAATTAGTCATTAGAAACAATGAATGTATACTGTATGTGGTCACAGTGGTGATGTTTTTTTGCCACATGCTAGCAATGTAGCCGCATGGTGGGCTTTCGTGAGGAGGAGAATTGAAGGAACGGAGACGATGACACACCCTGCGGTTTAGTGGCATTTGCCTGCTGACAGCAAAGTAAGTCTGACTGTCATAAGAATGGCTCCATTCACTGGGATGACCTTTACAATGTGTTTTTTTTTTCTTTTATATTACCATAATATTGATTTCTCTTCCGTGACATTGCACAGCATCGTTTTACGACCCCTGCGAGTTTCGTCAATGACAATGTTACATTGATTTGAAATCTTTATAGCCAGAATAAGCCATCGTTTGATATTCCTTAATAATATCGTCAATGCAAACGTTCACCGAGGGATATTTTGTAAGCGTTTTGTCAACGCTGTGGCAATCTTTGCTTCTTTTAAATGGGTAATCAACAGAACTGCACGGAATGATTTGTTTGCTGGAATTATAGTGACAGGATAAGCAATAATCATAGCTACATGGAAGTGAATTCCTCATCTCCTGTTTTCTCATGAGTGGGAATGATTGACTGGATTATTTTTACCTTTGAAGTTTGTCGTGAGAACTTCCATCTGTTCACACTGAGATGATTCCAGACTTTCTGTTCTTTACTGTTATGTAGTAAATATTTAAATTATTTAAAATGTCATAAAATATATTTTAATAAAATGCTAATACTACTGTCTACTATCAAACACTTTAATACTATTAAGTGTAATCATAAAAAATGGTGTATTATTTGATGAGTTTTTAACCACCAGAGATGAAAACACAATTTCTAGCAATGTTATGCAATTTGACAGACATGTAGCTTTTTTCTTCGTTTTTAACAGTTGTAACATTACATATCTCCTTAAAATGAGCATAATTTATTAGACGAATTTGCATATGCATTCATATTTTTGAAGGTTTTGATTTTTTATTTGGTCATACCCTTTTTGTAAATGACCCATATATATCTGTTCAAATGTGAAGGTTCACCTTTTTTTAATAATTATAAATATGATGTTCACTGTTAACAATATCCTGCAGAATCTACAGTAACTGGCAGCAGTTCACCAGTCATGTACTGTACATCAATTACAGCAAAATTAGCACCATTTATCTTGTTGTATATGTATTTACTGCATTGTATGTATATCTTTCCTGTAAAATATACGGTAATTTTCACAATGCAACTTTAAAATACAGTAACATACTGCATAACTGTCCTACAGTAAAATACAGTTCATTTCCCAGTTAAATACTGTGGCATATTCATTTAAGAAAAAAAATCTTTATTTACAATAATTCTATAAATAATACAAAACATTGATAACAGCATCATACATTCATTTATTAATTTTTCTTCAGCTTAGTACCTTATTTGTCACCACAGCGGAATTAACCGGCAAATATTCTGGCATATGTTTTATGCAGCGGATGCCCTTCCAGCTGCAATACAGGACTGATAAACACCCATTCACATTTGCATTCACACACGCACTCGTATACTACGGCCAATTTAGTTTATCCAATTCACCTACACCGAATGTTTTTGAAGGGGAAACCAGATCGCCCAGAGGAAACCCCTGCAAACACGGGAAGAACATGCAAACTAAATACAGAAATGCCAACTGACCTAGCCGAGATTGAACCAGCGACCTTCTTGCTGTGAGGCGACAGTGCTAACCACTGAGCCACCATACCGCCATCATACATACATTGTAATATTATTTATAAATTTAAATAATTAAAACTAATCTTTTATTTTTGATAGATCAGGTACAGGTGGCTTGGTCAGATCAGCAACATGCATTTTTATTCTCTGTTTTGCTCTGAACTTTTTTCTTCTTCTTCTTCTTCTGAATTGTAGACATAAATATTTTGTAAATAAACAGTGATCAACTGTGAATTCCAGCTCTTTTGATGGTCTGCGTGCAAACATTCTCAAATTGCTTATGCTCAAAACACAGACTGCCGAAATGAATGCTGAACGGCGGATGTAAATGGCACAGAAAATGACAACCTTCTGTAACAGATGGCTGTCTTATTTGTCTACTTGTCTTTTGCTCTCTTCTTTGAATACAGTCATTTGAACAGCTGCTCCGGCGAATGTATTTCTGTTTAATTACGCCACGTTCATAATAAGAGACAATCCGAGAAAACACAAAAATTGGGAAAGCTTGTGCAGGTGCGGATATATATTTATAAAGACTCAACCAAAAAGGTCAACATCTGAATGAAGTTTTGTTTGGATGTGCGATACATATTTCTCTGAAGTAATATTTCAAACGAACATAATAACAATGTCTCATGGTCATTGTCATGATAAATGTGCTATGATAAACAATAAACAGCACAGTATAAGTAGACATGTCAGTGTCATTCAAATGCTGCAGGGAATGAATGATGCTTAACCAAATAAAGGATTACATGCAGTGAGAAAAATAAAAGTGGTCATTCAGATGTAAATTTCACCTCGTCAAGAACCTTGGCTGAGAGCACATGTGATGCTGAAATCCAGTCCCATGTGAATCTGTCTCTAACCTCATCAGACAGTATATATTACTATCAAGCACATGCATGGTAAATTGAAAAGTCCTATCTTTAAGTGCACATGCTCAAGGCCTCACGTTGGCATTTTCAGTCATTTACGCTTGCATTAGGTGCAGTAAAGTGACATAAACAATATGAATGTCTGGATCTCCTAAGAAAACATTTCTGTAATTCTTTAAAAAAATTATACGTTTTCTGTTTCTGTAGAGTACTGGAGAAAATAATTTCCTCTCAATAGCATTCCTCTCGATTATTTCAACCTTAATAACACCATTTGAACACAATAAGTACAGAGTACTTTTTAATGTAAATACATAGTAGTTAAAGAGGTGGTCCACTACGATATCACATTTTAAACTTTGGTTCATGTGTAATGCTGTATGAACATAAACAATATCTCTGAATGTAAGATACTCAAATTTCAAGACATTGGCTTTTACAGAGTTAGCTCAAAGCCTACAGAGAACGAATTTGGGGACTACAAAAAATAAATAAATAAATAAATAACATCCGGGTTAATGAGATCACAAACGTTTCTGGTTAAGGGCATTCACTGTGCACACACCTTGCTCAGGAAAGCAGTGTGGCCACAGATGCGTTAGTAGAGAAAACATTTAAGTTTTACCATTCTTTTTTATCTATCCAGTTGATCTACATGTCTGGCAGGAGAACTTTTAGGATAGCATAAAAAAGGGTCAAGCTTTAAATAGGAAAATTATCCAAACTCTTTTTCTTTTTTTTTTTTAAATTAGAGAAGCAAATGGTCTTATCCGATATATGAATGTGTGTAAGCTAAGCTTTTTAGCTAAGCTAAAAGTGCTTCCACTAGACCTGGAGATCGGCTGAAAGAGTTTAAAAAGGATACAATGATTTGATTTGTTTGCAAAGCTCCAAACTTTCTTCATGAGGGTCCACTGTAGTCTGTTACTGAAGATCTGAGTGCAAACTAAATAAATTAGTATTGCCATATTCATAGTTCACCTATTTCATTTGTATGACACTTTTTAGGTGCACCTGTTCAACAGCTTGTTGACGCAAATTTCTAATCAGCCTATCACATGACAGCAACTAGGCATGTAGACATGGTCGAAACAATTTGCTGCAGTTCAAACAGAGCACCAGATTGTAGAAAAAAGGTGAATTAAGTGACTTTGAACGTGGCATGATTTCTGTTGCCAGAAGGGCTGGTCTAAGTATTTCAGAAACTGCTGATCTACAGGGATTTTCATGCACAACCATCTAAAGTGTTAACAGAGATGTCTAAAAAGGAGAAAATATTCAGTTAATCGGCATTTATGTGGCCGCAAATGCCTTGTTGATGCCAGAGGTCAGATAAGAATGGCCAGACTGGTTGGAGCTGATAGAAAGGCAAAAGTACCTTAAATAACCACTCGTTACCACAGAGGTAAGCAGAAGAGCACAACACGTCCAACCTTGAGGCGGATGAGCTACAGCAGCAGAAAACCACACCAGATGCCACTCCTGTCAGCAAATGACAGGAAACTGAGGCTACAATTTGCACAGGCTCACCTAGTCTAATGAATCTCGATTTCTGCTGCGACATTCGAATGGTAGGGTCAGAATTTGACATCAACAACATGAAAGCATGGATCCATCCTGCCTGCCTTGTATTGACAGTTCAGGCTGCTGGTGGTGCAGTAATCTGCAGCAATTGCATAATGCTATCATGTCAATATGGACCAAAACCTCAGAGAAATATTTTGAGTGCCTTGTAAAATCTATGCCATGAAAGATTAAGGCAGTTCTGAATACGTATTAATTTATTTATGTATTATTTATTTTTTTATTTTTCACAAGTACATAGGGATACCCAGAACTCCAGATTAACATAATAGAAGTGCCACCACCAAGTCTTAGAGGTGGTGGCAGCAGCAGAATATGATTTAGTAGTGCTGCACATGTAATATTAATAATATTACAAGATTTCTCCTTAAGAAATTCATATTTGGCAGTAGCTTGAGGTAAGAGTAACTGCTGCTTGAGTTGGTATGGAAACAAAAAAAAAGGTCTGTGAAACCACATAGTAACTCGGTGCAAAACAGTAAAGACATTTAGAAAATAAATACAACTGTGAAACAATTGATGTGGATTAAAATCTGTATTTATATGATATATTCAATGAGCCCGTATTCATTTATTTTTAAGAAAGAAGCAATATATAATATGATATAACATACCATAATATATAATATAATATAATATAATATAATATAATATAATATAATATAATATAATATAATATAATATAATATAATATAATATAATATAGGGTGACGCAGTGGCACAGTAGGTAGTGCTGTCACCTCACAGCAAGGTCGCTGGGTTGCAGGTTTGAAGACATGTAGTATAGGTGAATTGAATAAACTAAATTGAGTAAATCCATAGCGTACGTGTGTGAATGAGTGTATATGGGTGTTTCCCAGTAAAGGGTTGCAGCTGGAAAGGCATCTGCTGCATAAAACATATGCTGTATATGGCGGTTCTATTATGCTGTGGCGACCCCTGATAAATAAAGGGATTAATAAAAATAAATGAATGAATATAAAACAAACAAAAACAATTCCAGTGTATTTGTCATGCACATATTTTTTAAGAGCTTGGGTTGTATAGCTTTAAGTTTCTTTATCTATGGATGTACATTTATGGTATTATGAATTCAATTTTAAGGTTGTGTTATTGGCGGCTGCCCCGCTGGTGGATGTCCAGTGTGATGGGTATGCAGTGTAATCCAGCTCGCCCTTTCCAGCAAATGTGTATTTGAAGGACAGATAAGAGACATCAAGGCCTTGACTGGGGACTCTCTGGTCTCAGGGGCGTCTGACTGTAAATGCTTACAATGCTGTTAAAAACAAGCTGGCTGCCCGAGAAGTTAATGAAACGCTGTGACTGACAAGCCTCCTGGCTGTAATCTGTCCACTGCGGATAACTGTGTCAGTTCCCTTTGTTGGTTTTGGTTTTAAATGCTTTGGGAAAGTGGAGAAAACTTATTCTCTATGAATGAAGAATCACAAGTGAGATCTCTTTAACAGCTCGACAGTTTCTCTTAGACAGCAGAAAAGTTGAATGGAGAGCAAATACAGACTTTTGCTTGTCAGATTTTTTTATTCTCCTCCTTGTGGAATACAGTAATTTCACATTTGAGAGGAATTTTAAGTCATGTCTCAAACTGTGCACAAATCTAGTTCGTATAGTCAAATTAAATAGGAGATGTGTCGTCTACTTGTCAATAACAACTTTAAAAAAAAAAAAAAAACTAAATTATTTGTTATACTTGTGCTGTTTAATTAGAAAAAAATGACTTGTCACAGTTGTAGGTGCTTGTGCTCTTTCTGTCATGTTATGCTGTTGTCACATGTTTATGTTTTGTATCTCTCTACGTGCATTTGTTGCGTGTCTGTAGGTGCATTCGACTTTATGCATTGCTGCGCAGATCGATCGAAAACTGTCCTAAAGCGGTGCATGCTGGTTAGAAATGTTGTCGGGCTTGACACTGCGCCAATGTCACGTGACTGTCACGTGGCATCAAAGTTCCATTTGTTGTTTAAGAATTAATCAAAACACCTTGTTTTGGGGTTTAAACTAATATATATTGGACAGTTTTATATTTAAAAATGTATATAAATGTGAAGTACTTCAGCTGTGCATATTCAGCCTCACCCATATTGCAGCGACAACCTAGTGCCTTGTTGTCAGTTTCTCTGTTTTGTTAGGACTTTCGTCTGCCTTTTATTTAGACTCCAAGAACTGTTTTCCTGGAACTACTCAACTCTCACCTTGCCTCTGTGTTTGGGTTGTTTGTATTTAATTTTGCACTAATTAAACTTCCTTTCAATTGGATGTATATGAGTTTTTTTTGTGAATGTGACAGAACAAACTGACTACAACACAGAAAATCCAGAAAGTGTTATGCAGATCCAGAAAGTGTCATGCAGATTACAGAATTTTTATCACATAGCAATGCTCGAATCAATCACCAAGAGAAATTAATGACAGCTACCAATCAGGCCATCCAGATTATTGTCACGCAGGTAACAGCATTTACATGTACCACTCAGGTCCAGCAGCTCAACAGGACCTCGGTCAACATAACCACGTTACAACAACATAACATGACAGAAAGAGCGCATGCACTTACAACCATGACTTGACTCCTCACAAGTAATAACTGAATAACACTCTTAATTACCATCTTAACAACTGAAACAGCAGACTCTTGAAGCAAAATTTTATATTATATCTGTAACATTTTCCACTGGCTGTCAAAACAAACACAGATAATAGCCCCTTTTCACACAGTAATACCATAAACTATTACTAAAATTGCCAAAATGACTTTACTGGTAAATTAAACTGTTCACACGAGCACTGATGTTCCTTTTTTTTTCCAGAAAAGCACCATTCACACATTTATTCCAAATATTGTTAGTCTAACATCATTAACCAGAAATGACCTCTAAATGGCTGCGCTAGTATTTGTAAACATGAAGTGTATCAGTTGTTTGTTGTTGTTGTTGATTGCTTCATTTTTATTCAAAACTTTTGCATTCAAGCAGCTGCATTTGTTCCAGAGACAAAACAATATACTGAACTATAGGAGAAAAAATATTGTCGCTAGCCTCCGTTGGTAGAGGCGCTACCTGCAACTAAAAATAACAGATATGTTTACACATATGGCTATACAGAGGTCTGTGTGATCATTACATCCATATTCTGTAGATATAAGAAAAGCATTGTGAACAACTCCAATGAAGAGTTGTGGAGGAACACTTTTCACATGTCGAGAGGTACATTTGAGTATGTGCTGCAGCTTGTGAGACACTCTTTGAAAAGAAAGACTACCAATGTTGTGCATAAATCAGACTCACCAGTTGGCAAATCGAACTTCCCTTCACGTGCATGCACATCACGCATCTGAATGCAGCACTTGCAGGAACCTCAAAGCGGTTTCTCACAAGAATTTACTGACCATTTTGTCCACATTTGGCACTAGAAAGGAACATAGAAATGTCTTATTAAGGAGCAGCAACTACTGTAATTGTGTCTGAACAAAGAGTTCAAAGGCTTTTAATTTAATAAATAGTGTGGATGTGAAAGCGTCATCTGTGACAGAATGTTCTGATTGGCCTGGAGTAAATTCAATTCAGTTCATCTTAAGTTCTATAGCACTTTTTTACAATGTGGATTGTGTCAAAGCAGCTTAACGTAGATGAAGTTCTAGAAAATCAGTCTGATCTCACAAGGACACGAAACTATTTTACATATTGGCAGTTTAATTATTGTTTAGTTAAGTTCAGTCGTATGAAAATGTACGATTCTAAAAATAAGGCATGGCAATGAACCCCCCCCTAAACCCAACGGTCATTGAGGGACAAGCAAATCATACTAAATTGTACAATGAGCTCTTATGAACTCATTTGAATTAGCCACTAAATTAAAACAGTTATTAATTGCTGTGAGATTGTGTTGAGTTAATTGAAACTGATTCAGTTCAGTGTAATGTAAATGTCACAATGTTCAACAATGCAGAGCTCCACTAGTCACAAACAAGCAAGCCAGTGAGTATGAACAAACTTTGCCAATTTGACAAAAGTGAAGAAAAAAAAAGAGAGAGAGAGAAAATCCAGCCTCAGCGGGAAATTGACATTTCTCCTCTGGCCAAATGTCTCATGTTAGCATGTTCTGAATAGGGTTGGGCAATGTTGACCTATTTGGCATCGTACGATGTCTAATGTGAAACATTGCGATGGACGATGGCATCGTCATCGTACGCGGGGGTCATTGTTCATCCATTCATTAATTTTCTTGTCAGCTTAGTTCCTTTATTACTCCGGGGTCGCCACAGTGGAATGAACCGCCAACTTATCCAGCAAGTTTTTACGCAGCGAATGCCCTTCCAGCTGCAACCCATCTCTGGGAAACATCCACACAAACATTCACACACACACTCATACACTACGGACAATTTAGCCTACCCAATTCACCTGTCCCGCATGTCTTTGGACTGTAGGGGAAACCGGAGCACCAAGAGGAAAACCACGCGAAGGCAGGGAGAGCATGCAAACTCCACACAGAAACACCAACTGAGCTGAGGTTCGAACCAGCGACCCTGCGACCTTCTTGCTGTGAGGCGACAGCACTACCTAATGCGCCACTGTAGTGGTCATTCATGCCTAACCTGGCATGAATAGGGAGTGATCTGTGTCGTTCTAATGGCTTTCCCCACAGCTGGTGGAGGAGACAAGAGTTTGGCGTTCACTGTAATTTGTATTGTGATTGATGATATCTTCCTTATTTTATTATTTTTATGAGGAAATAATAACAAGTGAAGATGCTAGGGCTTGACCGTTTTAGTTGCATATGCACCCAAAATTTTATCTATGCGACCTTAAAATATATTTGGAAGCATTAGGGCGAGTGCATATATTGTCACTGTTTTCACTGCAAAATCTTTGCACCTAAAAAAGCCAAATGCAGCACTCAGAAACAGATTAAACAGTTGTTATGTGAACTTGATGAAGTAAAAAAAAGCCTGCAATGCTTGCCCCGCCTTTGTGCTCTTCTTCATGGCCCACTGCTCTAGACCTGAACGAATGTGAATGAATGGTTAATATCAGCTGTCAATCGCTCAGTCAAAGCTTTCTACCTCCAGATGACAGGAGCTACAACCGCAAAAATGTGAAGAGCTGAAGATGAGAGAATGAACATAGCACTGACAGATTTTGTTTTAGAAAACACCTAAAGTTACTAATAATGGCACATCTTATTAGTGATCATGTGCTGAATGTTAATCCACCATTTACACTTTTCCAAGAGTGGATAAAGACTTCCAGTGGCTTCAAGTCCGCTATGAAAATGACTAAAGCCATTCACTGTGAAGTCTGTGGGACGGGGTTTGCAGGTAACAGCGCAGGTAACCACTGAATGTACACATTTGAAGCACGAGAGGTACTGTATAATCCTTTATTTAATCCTCACGATGCTGTCAGCCGTGCAAGCGGCAGCTATATGTAACAATTAACACAGCTCATGAAAAGACCGTTATTGCTATTAAAATCACATGCAAATAATAAGTTAAATATCAATATAAATGTGGGGCGGAGCCATGGATCACGATGCCGGCTAAGCATCGTAAAGTTTGTCGGCCATCTGCGGTGGACGATGTCATCGTCTATCAGCCCAACCCTAGTTCTGAACTGCACATACAGCATTCTTACTTCTGCTTTTACACAGAGCAGAATTCTGGGAAATAACTGGTTACTTTCATTTCAGAATCTTGCAGGAACAAATTCACCAATATTTTGAAAAAGGGTCTGTTCATACATTATTATTATCGCCACCTGTTGGTTTGACATGTCTTTAACATGGATCACACTTAAAAACTTAAACAGGGAAAACTCTTTTATAAAACTACCTGTCGAAATGGCCTTAAACAAGAGGTCATATTTAGTAAATGAAACAAAGGAATAATGAGTAACATAAATAACAAGGAGGGGTGGAGACAATAAACAACCAAGGCAACTAATGAACTAATAAGGGCTACCGAAGTGACGGTGAAACTATGAAACTAAGAAGCAATGATAAACGGAAAACACAGGAACCCAAAGCAAGGACTTTACAGTGTGAATGGGGCTGATTATTACTTTTATTAAGTAAAATGTGAATGTCTCTAACTTGCAGCTAGAACAAAGTTTTGGTTTGATGACTGTCAACACAAAAAGAAAATTTGATGGATGTGAGATGCCTCAATGCCAGATCCCTAAGTAAGACCCAAGTCAATTACATTAATGAATTCTAAGTTAAATCCATCAAAAAAGGCAGTTCTTAAACACCCACACTCTTTGACATGGCCAAATAATTGCAAACACTCTCAGCAAGGAACAACCCTTGTCAAGGAACAAATATGAAACAACATACTAATCACGAAATTTCTTTCAGCATGGACGTTACCCATAGTGAAGGCATGTGATGTTGGCATTGAGGCAGTTTATGCCGGTGCCGGTGAGTCAGTCATTGTGTCATTTTTGCTGTTCCCTTTGGAATTACACAGTCATTTCAAACCTCTGTATTGTGTGTGTAGCTTGTGGCTTCTAATTAGCGTCAAACATGATGTGTGTGCTTTTCACCATGTGGCAGTGAGCAAATGAATCAGACATTCATACCTAAGGGACAAAATGTAATCAGGCTACTCGCTTTTGTGTGTTATACCCTTTTTTCCCCCTCTGTTGCAGTTGGATCGATGAGTATCTTTTCTGCGCTCTTTCTTTTTTTCACTTAAGTATAGCTGGTGAGTCTTACATAACAGTAGAGCTGCAAAATCAGGCGTAAATGGAAATGAAGTACTGTTTATTGCAATTATCAGTTTGCAAAGGATATACATGTTCCGCATGTTTTAGGTCATATTTCTGCATGTGAGCTGCTCATTATGTGTTTGGTGTTTTGCAGCGGTTCATTTCACAGTAAATGCTGCTCCACACAAAATCCATGTTTGCTTCTGCTTGAAGTTTCAGTCATTTAATGTAATTGTGCATTTGGGACCACAACCTACTCCAACCATCTTCTCAAACTAGTAATGAGACGTGCTTATCAACAAAGGGCTCCCTGAGATTGCCGTTCAGTGGTTTAATGTTTAGACAGCCACAATTATTAATGCTTTAATGTCACACTTGTGATTTAAAGTGCTTTTATTTTTAGATTATTCAAATATCACAAATATTTAAACATGCATTTTTAAAATCACAATATTGTATTGTATTAAAAACCAATGTATTTTCTACACTGTAAAAAGAAGTGATAAGTTGACTAAAGTAATTTACTTAAAATAATTAAATAAATGAAGTGAAGTCAGCTTGTCGCTTGTTTAGTAATGAAACCAATCACTTTTTCAATAGTTCACACTTAGATATTGCTTGATAATAATAGCAGGTTTGGCATGCTGTCCTGGGAGAGAACCCTGAGCTCGGAGATAATTCAGCCCAGGGGTCCGTTCTTCGTACGTGGATTACTCAATTAGCTGGATTTGGATATTGACGATTTGACATGATCCAGGATCGTTTCGTTCTTCAAAGCTGATCCGAGAGTTGTTGTCATGGCAACAGTTCTGCTAGGTCAAACCTGATCGGGAGCAGGTTCAATTCATATAAACAGGATTAGATCGGCTCAGTTCAAGCAAAGATAATACAGTAAGTATGTTCCGAATTCTGATATTTTCTTACAGTAGTAGTTATATACACTTGGGAAAATGGTACATATTTTTTAACTATATATATAAAGTTAAAGTCATTAATAAAATAAATAAAGTTATACATATTAATAAAACGTTTGCAATCTGCACCCTCGAAATGAACAAAGACTGCCATCTGGTGGTGCAAAGAGAAAACTTATTGGTTTGAACTTTTTAGATCGCTTAGTACAAATAGTGTGTAATAGAAATGCACAATATGTGACTTTTTTTAAAGCAATAATACATTTATGCAGTCATAAACATGTTTTGACAGTTAATATGCCAGTGATTGATGCTTCACAAAAGTTGCAGACACCTTTACCAATATGAAAATGCTTTTGTAAACAACCAGTTATTCTTTACACCGATTAAAAAACGGATACTACTATAAAGAAAATCTTTTCTAAATGTAGAACTAAATACATTGATTTGCATTGAAATGCATGATGAATACTCTTGTCTTGACAAATGAAAGTGTAAAGCCTGCAACTCACAACAAATGTGGAAAGTTCTTGCGTGTCATATTAAACAAACCGTTTACTGCTAATTTGATGTAATTTTGCTCACATGGATAATTGAATATTAATCAGATGATGTCATTACGCTGCTGTGCCGTCAGCCAATCATTGCATTGCTGATCATGATTTCGAGGATCGATAGATCTGTCCTTCACAACACACGCAGCGATCTCAGATCAGTTCATCCAGACATTCTAATCTAATTCGCGAACTTGTTTGAAGAACCAAATTAGCGAGAGATCAATTATCAAGATTAAAAGATCCAGGATCTGCCAAATAATCTTAGATCATTTAAGCGAGGTACGAAGAACGGACCCCAGGGCTCTTACCTGGTCAATGAGCATGTAAGGCATGTACGAGATCAGGTAGTTCTCTAGAGCTCTCACTGGTAAGGAGGTAATGAGGGAGATGGGGTGGATGGGGGATTCTTCAAAAAACAAAGATAAGGGAGTAATTCTAGTCAGGCTATTTATAGTGGGTTTGGAATGATCCGATTGGCTTACTTATGATTACAGTTGAGCGATCGTAGCACATGCTCTTCTTGAAATTAGTTTGTGAAACTACATTTAGCAGGAACAATCTAATGTACCAAAAATATATTTGTTTTAAACAAATAGATCCAATTGTAGTGTTATAATCTATACATAAAACATATCAATACTCTACTACTACTACTACTACTACTACTAATAATAATAATAATAATAAATAATAATAATAATAATAATAATAATACACAACACAAACATTTAATTTGAATATTTGAAAAGCAGTTAAAAAGGCATAATAAAAATACAGTGGCCAAGAAAGCTTAACATGCTACAATTTAAGAAAACACATGCAATTACAAAAAGCACCGGGAAATTGAGAAAAGATCCTGACAGCACAGATACTGCAAATCCCCGCAAAACTTTCCAAAAATGCACTGCGTTTTCTCACAACACAAACAATTTAGGAAAACGCGCTGCATTTTCTCACAACACTTTCAAATAGCATGTAACAGCACAACAGCAATGTTTCAAGGGGACCTTAAAACGTGACTGACCCAGCTTCAGGTTATGGTTATTTAGGCTAATAAAATACAAAAGACATGGCAATCAGGATGTTAAAATAAACAAACAATAAAACTCACCTTTTAAAGATTACCTACAACTTCACTGAGCAATAGACACAAGAAATTTCCATTGTGCTCCAATCTTTTTGCAAGTGTAGTGAGAAAACGTTGCGCGCTTTAATTTTTTTATCCCTTTTTTTATTAATTATTGTTATTGTTTTTTTTTTATTTATTCTGTTTGCATTGTGGAAAAAATGCAGGGAGTTTTTTAATGTGTATGCGCTGTGAGGATTTGTAAAACGTGTGCTATCAAACAGATGAAGATCTTTTCGTAATTTAATGGTGTTTTTTTGTAATTGCAGCACGTTAAACTCTCTCGGCCACTGTATTAAAAAAACAACAACAAAAAACAAGATAACCTAATGCTTTACTCCAATTATTATAGATATATAAACATTGAATAATGGCTGTTAAAAAGTTTGTATGTGCAAAGCATATTTAATAACAAGGCAACATTCATTCATTCATTCATTTTTCTTCAGCTTAGTCCCTTATTTATCAGGGACGCCACTGCGGAATGAACCGGCAAATTATTGAGCATATGTTTTAAGCAAAGGATGCCCTTCCAGCTGCAACCCAGTATTGGGAAACACTATATACACTCATTCTCACCCACACTCATACATAAGGCCAATTTAGTTTATCCAAATCACCTATACCACACGTGTTTGGACTGTGGGGGAAACCAGAGCACATGGAGGAAACCCACGTGAACACGTGGAGAACACGCAAACTCTATACCGAAATGCCAACTGCCTTAGCCAGAATTCGAACCAGTAACCTTCTTGCTGTTAGGCGATATAGCTAACCACTGAGCCAACGTGTTAATTTATTCTCAGGTTAAATAATTACTTAATTTGCAATATTGTTCATACTGTATATTTGACAAAATTCCTCTCTCAGGTAAAAAAAAAAAAAAAAAAAAAAAAATATATATATATATATATATATATATATATATATATATATATATATATATATATATATATATATATATATATATATAAATGATAAAAAATTATTGGCGAAATTTCTAAAACATTAGAAAATAATTCAATTTTGTTTTTGTTCTCTCTAGATGGACCAGCCTTGGTTAATGGTTAGCCTTTTTTTTTTTTTTTTTTTTTTTTTTTGCATTGAAGTAAAAAGAAAAACAGAATTGTGTAATATCCCTAATGGTCATGTACATCAAATGCAGGATTGCCTGTTAATATCTTTGCAAAACAGGGAGGAGATGAACTGTTTTTGAGGCAGTTTTGCTCGATTCCCACAACTAGCGGTGACAGCTTCTCTTATCTGTCTTCAAAAACTATTAGATTTCTTGTCTTATCAGGCCTCAAAGAGATGGAAAAAGTGCCAAAGTGGTTTCAAGGCAAACTTTTGAAGTCTAATAATTCCCTTGAAACTAATGCGCCCCACGCTTGGGTGGAACAGTGGGTTTGAGCACGCTGATGAATCAAAATAAATGAGGCCATAATTCAAGGGCAAAATCAACTCTTCTGAGGAGACGTGGATTTATTGTGGTGACAAAAATTAGCCTAATATCTTACAAGCTCAACAGTACTGTTTATAGAAAAGTTTCATCATAATTTAAAGTAAATATACTGACAAGACAACCCTGCTGAAAAGACAAGGATAACTGTGTTTTGAGTCCTACCAAGAAATGCTACCTCGGTTGACTGTTCAGAATTAAATTTAGCATACATATATATATATATATATATATATATATATATATATATATATATATATATATATATATATATATATATATATATATAATGTTTTAGTCATTTTAAACATGTCCTTTCAACAGAAATGTGCACTTTAAATGTCAGTTTATCCCATACTCTTACTCAAGCTCTTGGCATTCCAAACCCAACAGAAATTTTCTCATATTTTGTATCACAAATGAAGATATTTTTAATCAAATATGAAAAGGTTTCTGTCCTTTCTTTGAAAATCTGTTTACCCAAAGCTTTCATGCTTCAAAATGTTCTTAAAAGAAGAGATCAAAAACTAGATCCACATGAACTGCACAGTTTAATCCAAGTATTCAGAACAGACGTGATCTTCTTATAAAAAGAACACTTTACAACAAGGTTGTATTCGTTTACATTGTTAGTTGATGCATCAGTTAACATGAACTAAAAGTGAACAACAAGTATGTTTACATGAACACTGATAATTCGATTTTAATGCGAGTAGCACGAGAATTGAAGAATGGCGAATGTTGTCTCAGGAGTTCGTTCACATTTAGACACATCGCCATGCTGCTGTGTTTGCCTAAATCCTCCAATTACCAGCAGGGCTAATGTTTAAAATAAACAGGGAAAGAGACCTGCTACACTGAGTCTGCATTCAGACCCAGGGATTGAGGGGAAAGTCCTCATTTAGGGTTTATATAAACACGATTTTCTTTACAATTGTATAAATTGTGGTTGTGTGTATGAAATTACAAATGACAAATGTAGCAGGGCATTAAACTGTTTATTTCTTTGCATTTAAACTTTGCATTTTAACTTTGTAAACTATAAAATCATGCATCTTCTTACGGTTTGTCTCATTTTGTGAGCTAAATGACAACAGTTGTTCGCTCCCCTCCTTCTCCCCTGCTCTGCAGGCCACGCCCACTCCTGCCCATTGCTCGCGGAGCTCCACGCCTATTATCAAGCATCTTTTAAAAAATTTCTGAGGTAGACCTAAACCGAAAGTTAGGGGTGTCATGGCCTTTCATAAATGCTTTATTAACTCAACTTTATCCAGTTTTGTGACCTAATCTGAAGTCAGGACTAATAATCCTTTGTAAATCATTTACAAAATGACAATCAAGCTTAATAAATGATTCAAAATGTGTAATTATTATAAAGTGTGACTATATTTTCTATTTTAATATCAACTTACTCATATTATAATGTATCTCTTTATATTAACAGCGTAATTGTTGAATAGAATATATATACTTTGCTATTAGCACCTATTGACAATCGTTCTTGGATTGTTATCGATTTATATCTTTATGAACATTTTGGAGTTTTGAATGAATAAACTTTCAAATGAGCAACAGATATTTCTTAGATCGAATTTTGTGTTCAGAAGATGAAGTTTGCAACGACACGAGGGAGAGTAAATGATGACAGGATTTTCAACTCTTGCTTCTCCATTTCCACATTTCCTGTAAGTTGAATGGTTCTTTGTTCTTTTCTTCTTCAAGCTATTATCTTCTTCCATTCTCAGCTTATATACGGCAGAGTGGATGGTTCATTTCCAGTTGCGATAACCCCCCAGTCTTACACACGGGTGCTATTCATCCCCCGGGATCTAGTCAAGAACCTGAGGAAAAATGTGCAGTGGAAGTAAAAAATGATTTTGTATCAGGGAGAGTGTGTGAGGTGTGTGTGTGTGTGTGTGTGTGTGTGTGTGTGTGTGTGTGTGTGTGTGTGTGGTCATTGTGCTCGTGTGCAGTGAGCGTCGGCCTACTTTAATCAAGAGCCATGTTTTTATTGGTTCCACGCCCATTCTTTACCGATGCGTGAAATTAGCGCTGTAATGCACTTTGAGGATGTTTTAGCCAGCTTCTGAGGAAAGTTATGCTTGTGTATGATGACAAAAGGTTTCTGTTTAGAATTCTGTTCTGCTAAATAAAATATAACAAAATACGTTGCATTTTTCTTACAGAGCCATTTTAAGAGTATATGGAAGTGAAAATCTAAAACAAGAAATTGAAGGTCTATAAATTATACATGGAAATGAATGAAAAAAGGTTTAGGAATAAATGGATGCATTTTTAACACCTTACCTCAAAATATATGGAAATTTTCGGGTTATGCTTAAAAACTGTTCTTTTACTCCTGATATTATAATTCAAATATGACTAGCAGGGACTGACATTTAGTGAGTTGTTGGTTGTGTTTGTGCATGTGTGAACATTCTGATCTTGTGAGGACCTTTAATTGGTCTCCATGAGGAAAACCATAAATCACATAGAATGAAATATTTTGAAAATTGCAGATTGTTTCCTGTGAGGATTGGGTTTAGAGGTAGGATGGGGGTAGGAGGGTAGATTATACACTGCGTCTCAAATAGCAGAGTATACACTATGTACATATGAACTTACACACTCAACAGCATAGTGTATGTATGTAGTGTCATCCCAAATGGAAAATGGACATTCCCAGAAGACATTTGACACTTGCCAAATTATCGAAATGACCAAAGTACCAAATAACAACTGCCATGAGTAAAACCGCACTCACCATTGGGAGGCAGTAATATCCCTCTCGTAGGGGAATTTTGCTTTCACAATGCCTAAAGTAATCCAACATTTGTTTTTTTAATCTCTATTATTGTTGTGTAATATTATGTAGCCATTCGTGGTTTTGACTCGCCACCTACTAGACTCATATGCAGATTATTTCTATGGCTGATTTAAATGTTGAAATATATCTCCGCAAGTGTTCTAATTTTACTAAAGCTCTATTTTTGTAAATTTCCGAGAGTCCTTTGACTATTATCAGTTTTAACAAAGACTATAGAATACACAAGACATGTCACTAGTATAGTTTTGAATGGGGAAAGTGTAGTGGTCAATATGACAAATTAAGCCTTAAAACTTGCTTCACAGACACAAGAAGTATTTCCACATGAAGCTTGAAATCTTTACTCTTAAATGAACCACAACACTTAATAATCAGTATGAACACGAAGTGCAGCAGCAACTGCTCAAATGCACACAAACTTGTAATGAAAGAGTCACATTCATTTTTTTGGAGGAGATTCGCCATTAAGACTAAATTACTTCAGAAGAGCAGAGCAATCCCACTATAATTTTTGGGAGGATGATAATGTGCAGGGCCGTGGTGTATAGTGAGGGCGACGTCTGTGACACTCCTATCCACCCCGAACCCAACCCACCCCACTACCCATGCTTGAAATATAAACATCACGTCTGTTGTCCAGATGTATCAATTACATCAGGTTTCCACATGTTTGTTGTGCTTGAATGTAAAATGTCGCACCTATAAACTGGCAGTCACTGCAATTTGAGTTTTTAGACCCCCGCTGTATACTACAAAAAATAAAAATATCTGAACAAATAAAACTGCTCTTAATAAAGTCAATTTTAAAATGATTACAATGCTGGGTAACACTTTAGTTTAAGTCCAATTACTGTTAACTACTGACCTATAACCTGACTATTATTAAGATATTAACTGTTAATTAGAAAGTCTAAAGTATGACTGATTATATATCCTTAATCATACCCAATATACCTAAACCCAACTATTACCGAGCAGCTATAAGTAGTTTATTGAGCTAATAGTCTTGATTAATGGTTTGTTAATAGGTTTAATTGTGCATTAAACTAAAGTGTGACCCTAATTTGTTTCAATAAAAAAAAACTGTTATTAGATTCATTCGATTATTTATTTTTTCTTCCTCTGTTAGGTTCATGCTGGAACATATCCAGAGTTTAAAAAGCATATAAGGAAACTCTGCTAAAGAATACCCAACAGTACAAAACTAACTAATCTTCAGCCAGGTAAAGTGAGTCATACAGGACCGAATGTCAGCACAGGTTAAGTGCTTTTGATTAAGTTTGACCACTTTGGTATTTCAAGCAGTTTCAGAGTTCTTTACATCTTCAGCAGCTGCCTTTCGAGGGTCCCAGTAGGTCAGAGCAGGGAGGAGGTCGGCAAGGTCAGACAATTGCGAAGCATTACGATCAAAAGTAGGAGAGAGAATAGATGCAGACCTCCGAGCATTTCCTTCACGCCCACCATGCTATAGCTTTAAACCGCAGCTCATTGTGAATTCCCTCTGAATTCTCTTTGTTTCATATATCCCACAGTAGGAGTACTGACAATTTGAAGATGTGAAGCTAGAAAACAAGAGAACACAACAGGGACCATTTATTGACCACCCTTTTGAACTAGGTCTTATTGTATATATGGGATTTTCAGAGCCACGTTTTAGTCAATCTATACTTGGACATTGTATTGACTAAAATTTTTTTTTATTATTATTATTCGAAAAGTTGTGAATGAATGCTATGCAATAATATCATGGTTCCATTATGGTTTCTTTAGAGAGGTTTATTCAGGCCTGGCCCTAACCAATTTGGCACCCATGGCAAGATTTCAGGTGGCGCCCCGTCACATCGCAGTAAACTCCCCTGCTAGTGCATAGTCATAAATAGCTTTTTGATCGACTACTACAAGCTGGGAAAACGTCAGATAAATATGGCAATGCAATTAACGTCATTGCTGAATAGATCTAATATTTACACATTTGCCTGAGGAAGGAATGATGGGGTAGATACATTACTATTAATATTTTCTATAACATCTATGCCCTTCCATGTCATCGGCGGACGTTAAAACTAACAGATAGCACTATAGCTATTTATTGATTAGCAATCTGTCAACGTTGAAATGTAAAAAAAAAAATGGGACCACAAATAGCTTCAAATGATAGAATACATAGCAAACATTAGAAAATATTAACAATAAAATAAAAGGTTTAGCCTATTAAAATTGGTGGCCTACACTGAAATTAAATAAAGCTTTAAAATCTTTTTCACTTTTTATTTTATTTGCATACTGAATAATGTTACTATAGTTATTTAGTGAAGAGCAGCAAATGAATCTCTCATTGTGTTTGTTTGACAACAGAGGTGTTAATGTAAGAATGCACAGATCTATAATGAAAGCATCCAACTAATTTAGTAAGTGTTTGTGCTCATTTAAGAGAAAATCAGCTGTGTTTAAAATAAAGTGGGGAGCAAAACGGGAAAAAACAGGACGGAGCAAAAAAAGCACTTTTCCGATGGTTTCTTACTGAGAGCTTCTCTCAGCGAGAGCTTTCCCGGCTAAATGCATATTGCGAGGGCAGTGGCCGTAATGTCGAGCAAAAAAAAAAAAGAAAAAAAAAGAAAATGACAGCTGTGAAACATAAACAGCTTTGTCTTTTTGTAGGAAACACACTTTAGATGTTTTTAGAGTAAGAGGTTTTTGAGTTATTGGCATCTATAACTGAATATGTCAGGAATATCGAAAACAAAACCAACTTAACCGCGCTCATTTCTGGCGCCTACCTGGATGTACAGCACCCTTAGCATTTGCCTATACTGCCAATGCCACGGGCAGGCCCTGGGTTTATTGAATCACAACTTCTACTACTTTTATGAAAAAAAAGTGATTGAGGTGAAAATCTCATTAGCTACGTTTCCATCCCCTTATTTTTATGCATATTTTGGATATGGCTGATGGAAACGCAAAGATGTGCATAAGTTTTGAAAATGCACATAAAAAATGTAGGATAAACTTTTTATTCGATCAGAAAAGATGCGCAAAAACTACGATGGAAACACTTTTACCGAACAAATTCCGGTATGCACATTAAAAAGTCACATGATTTTGTTAAGAGATCATGTGATGATAATAATGTGTGTAATGGATAAACCAGCAGGCTAAGCACATTGTAAAACATCGAAAATATTGTTTTAGTCTTTGGTCTAAAATGCCTTAACCAATTCAGTATTAGTTTTATTATATTATTAATTACCTCCAGAACTGTCAAGAGCGTCTGTGCTCTGCGTCTCATGCCTTCAAACGCCACTACGCATTCATCGCATGTTGGCATACCGTCTTGAGGCGCAAGTAATTTATTAAATAAAGGAAAGACTGACAAAACTTCTGCTACTGCAGAAAATCCTATTTTTATTTTTGATATTTGGTGCCAGTTAATCAGAAAGTGAGGATTTTGTTCTCTTTGACTGCACTTGTAAATCCCAATAGTCAACTTAATACAATGAAATGAGTGTAGTGAACTCAAATATGACTGAAAGTTAATTCTACTCATCTGAGAAGAGTTTTGAACTCAGTGTTGAAGGTAATGAGTTAATTAAATACCTCATTACTTCAACTCCAATGAAGTACGATCACGGTACTCATATAGATTAGTTTCTTAACTGAAATGGTTTGTAGCAATTGGTTTCCTCAAATGGTTTGAGTTGCCTTATTGGGTTATACAGTACTCAGTTAGTTTGAGATCTCTTCATTTATTAGGTTTTACTGTGCTCAAATTACTTCATTTACTCAAATGGATAAAGCTTACAGTACTCATAAGGATTAGTTTTTTTTACTTAAACGGTTTGAGTTATCTTAACCTTTTGGATTTTACAGTGTACTTTAATGGAAACGTTGCTTTATTCGCATGTCTTTTATGCAATATTCCTGTTTTGCGTATAAATTTAATTTGCATCTTTGGATGGAAACATAGCTAGATTCTCAATTACGAACTTGGGAGACTGTAAGAACAGAGAACGCGTCCTGTGAGAAATGATATGCTGAATTCTTCCTGATGGTCACATGACCCCCACTCATCTTTAACCAAAAATAATTTAAACATTACAGCATTCAGACAACGTACACTGTTTTTCCCCTTTTGACAATATATACTATACATAAAGACTTTACAAATTGCATAATACAAATAAAAAGATTTTAAAAGGAATTTCAGCATATAAACACCCTTAATGTGTTCATTCCTTTATTAAGATGCTCATGGTAATGTGTATATTCACCATTTTTGTTTAGGTAAACCCTTGAGATAAATAAGTTATACCTCTGAACTTTAATAATAAACCTACACAAAATGCTGCGCTTCCCACCTCCAGTAGTAATGACTTCTGGGACTTCTAAAGTGAGTTTGGTGCTCAAGTCTGCATCCATGCATCCTCGATATCAAGAAGACATCCTAGAAGTTTCAGGCGTCCTATGTTCTTTTGGTCTTGAGTATTGGACCAGAACTTTGGCAGTTGATGATGACGTTAAACGAGAACATGAGGACACAAGACCGCTGAAGAACGCATATCGAGAAATAGCCTTACATTTGGTTGTGTTTAAAAAGACATTAAAATGACAATCTCTGTACATCGTCTAATTTGGAAGGTTCTGCCTAAACACACACTTCAGATTGAGAGTGTATAGCGTTCACAATGGCAATAGTGTTTTTGACAGGTATTTGATTGCAGACAACCCATATAATTCCTTTCTTGTACTTTTCCAGTCACGTCCCCCAGATATCATTGTTGCCATTGTCAGCTTTTTTCAACTCAGCCGCAATTTCACAGTCATTTAACCTTAATTGGAGCCAAGCAAGGACAAATATTGAACATTCAAACGTAGAGGCAATCGTGTGAAAGATTTTCAAGAGGTCCGCAAGTTTACTTCAAACTTTCAACTAAAGGGAAAATGTCCCTGTTGGCTGGGGGTGTTTTGTTGTTTAAATTGAGTTTTGTTGTTGTGCAGTCAACATAAGACCTTTCCCAGAAGAAGTAATTCTGATGGTCAAACCTAAATGGACAGAAATTGTGGATCAATGATGGTAAGACACATTACGCTCATTCAAAAGATGTCTAGCGTTTATTGTTGGTTTTGAACTGTTAAACTGTCACAGCCAGATGAGACGTAACAAGCCACTCTGAAAGCCACAATAAAAGCAAAATAGCTTTGTGATAGAATGTAATTACAAACCGTTAGAAGAGTGCAAGGACTTATGCCATTCTTCAATAGACAGCATTATGATATTCACTGAAAGACACCATTAATGCTTGCCAGGGTTGCATAAATAAAAAAATAATAATAAAAAAAGTAAAATAGCAAGTAATTCAGTGAAATATTTGTATAATTTAAAGGGTTAGTTCACACAAAAATGAAAACTATTTTATTAATTATTGTTGTTAAACACTCCTGAGACCTTTGTTTATCTTCACAACATAGATTAAAATATTTTAGGTGAAATCTCATCCCGTATCAAGACCATATGTCTTCAGTGGTTCGATCAAAATATAATAAAGCTATGACTATACATATTCATAAGCAATGTATTGATATTTGATTTTTTTTTTTTTATTCTGTTGGACATAAAAGTTATACTGATAAATGTTCAAAACCTGATAAAGAATGACTTTCATAAAATTAGTTTTCCCAATAGTTACCGTCTTCCAACATTCTTCAAAATACTTTCTTTTGTAATGAATTGAACAAAAAAAAAACTCAAAATAGTTTGGAACAATTCAAGGGTCGGCAACATGATAACGCATATAAAAGCCTTAGCGAAGGTTCTAGCTTTTCCAGAGGCCTGCATTATAGACTGCGCTTATGCCAAAGAACTTTATTAAAGAACAGCAACTGAACCTGCATTTATCTGAACAATTAACACTTATGTGTTAAAGTGTCCTAAGTCTTTCTGGCAGAACTAATTCCTTTAAACTGCTGTTTGTAGAAATAGTTTCTTACGCGTTTCATCCTCTGTCCAAAATGTTACAGTAGTAACAGATCTTTTATAGGTGATTAAAGCAGTTATTAACATATTTAAGGGAGATTAAGAACAAGTGAACTACATCATTATTGTAAATCTATACTATTAGCAATGCTAGGTTTTAATGTGCTGTTAAGGGTGCAGTAAACTGCCATTTTGGCAGATGGCATATCCATTAGCATTATATCTTTGAGAACACAGTCCCTCCCCTGCCGTGCAAAGCCACGCATCCTTAAATTACAAGCTTGCACCTTAAAGATGACAGTAAATAGCCCACTAGATCATGTCAATCACCAGTTAGAAAACTTTATAATACTTATTAATACTAAAGTATTATAATATATATATTATATATATTATAATATATATATATATATATATATCAGTATTATATTATTATTACTGTATTATATCTAGCACGTTTTCAGTTGTTTAGCAAGCAACCTTGGCATAATGTTCAATATATAAGGATATAAGGATATATAAGGATAAGGATCACTGCTCTCACTCTCTCATGTGCTTTGTCCTAAAGCAGTTACTGTATGCTCAGGGGCTGGCCGGCGGCATACAGAAATTACACTTATTACTAAACTATACTCACATGCTATTTCAGACCGAATAGAGCATGGTAAACATTATAGGGAGTGCGTCACAGGCTGTCATTATTCAAAAATAAACCAATGTGAATATAAAACCAACTTTACCTCAGTAAAGCAGGCTAGGAGAAACAGCGCTATTTTTAATACTTTTAAAACATAACATTACCTGTCTAAAGGAAATACTTCAGCCATGGTGTCATTCTTTGAACACATTTTAATGTTTTTAATCACTTTTATTATTTGTTTTTTATTTTCTTATACTTGTCTCTTTTATTCCTGTTTATAAAAAGCACTTTGAATTGCCACTTTGTAAGAAATGTGCTATATAAATAAACTTCCCTTGCCTCGCCTTTCTCCGCATGCAAAAGTAAACCAACATTGATTCAAGATTTTTTTTTTCCAAGATAGTTTTGATTCAGCATTTGTTTTTACTGCCGTCACTTTGTCATGCACACGCACACGGCGGATCTGTGTGAACAGGGTGAGCAGATGTACAAATCTACATTTGTTGACAAAGTCTGGGCCACCTATCATAATACTGTCACCAGTCATCAGAACTATTTTTATTTGATTGGTTGTTGCTTGGGCATGATGTGAAATGGAAAGATTGACCTATAGTTTGCAATGGAGGTTATGTATAATTGTCATTAATTACAGTAAGTATTGTTATACTGATGCCTCATTTACATGCAACATTATAGATATATGTGGGATTTCTAAAAAAAATCCTATAGGCACTGTTTAAACCTGGGATTAAAATCTGTAAGCAACAATAAATAAAGATTTAAACAGGGTTAAATATGTGTGTGCACTTTGACCATTCAGGAAGTCAGATCGCATTTGAATGAAAGAGACAGGTATTTTATTCAGTGTTTTCATTGTACTGCTGTACACGCAAAGCACTTTACAGTAATACCAGGAGGTCTCTTCTCATCGCCCACAGTATAACAGTGCCAGTGCACTCACTACACCAGTAGAGGTGGAAAGAGAGAGTTAGAGTTCAATGGATGGGGATTATTAGGAGGCCAAGACTGATAAGGGCCAATAGAGGGAACTTGGCCAGGACACCGGGGTTACCCCACTACTCTTCAAAAGAAATGCGATGAGACTTTTAAACAACAAGTCAGGACCTCCTTTTAACGGTGCTTAAAACTTGTTCACTTTCCAGCTTACTTTTAACCGGCATAACGTGGGATTGTTGCTTCAAAAGTTCTTGTGCATTGCATCGAGAGCTTTCACTAAAAGTGATGTAGAGCATGATGAAATACGAGGCAAGGGTCTCAATGAAACCTGAGAAACAAGAGACACATTTGAATGCATGTTAAAAACAGGTGGAGAATGTAGAGTAATGTGTGTAAGTATTAAATTAAAAGATTAAAAAGCAATGTCTATAAATAAATAAATAAATAAATAAATAAATAAAAATATAAATAATAATAATCAGACACCCCCAGCCAACACAATAGAGGATCTGTCAGCTTAAGACCATTAAGTTTATATTCAACAATATTGTGAATTGGTCAATACAACTAATGTACTGTACATTATACAGTAGTCATCATTTGAAATTGATCCAAACCTTTCAACAAAGTTATTCTTAAACTATTAAACTACAACCATTCCTGTCTAAGGACAATTTTGACATTTTCTTTTGAAATATTTCACAAGTTGAAAAACCTAAATAATAAATAATAATAAAATTAATTAATTAAATCAATTAAACATACATACATACATACATACATACATGCATGCATGCATACATACATACATACATACATACATACATACATACATACATACATACATACATACATACATACATACATACATACATACATACATACATACATACATACATACATACATACATACATACATACATACATACATACATACATACATACATGCATGCATGCATGCATGCATGCATGCATGCATGCATGCATGCATGCATGCATGCATGCATGCATGCATACATACGGTCAAGCCCAAAATTATTCATACCCCTGGCAAATCCTGACTTAAAGTTACTTTTGTTCAACCAGCAAGTGTTATTTTGTTTTTGTTATTTTACCAGAAATTACAGGCTTCTCCAAAAAGATAAGACGATGTACAAGAGGTGTCATTGTTGAAAAAAAGATAATAATAATTCTCAGCTTTTACTTACATTTGAACAAAAGGTGGCATGTCTAAAACTGTTCATACCCTTGTCAATATTCAATAAAAAAGCCGCAAATGCATATTAATACTTGCATAATTATTTATAGTCAAGTTTATACCTCACATTAGCAACATAACGAATGCAAATTAAATGATTCAGCTCAATTAGATGTCTGGCATGTACGTCTAATTCAAGGAAGTGGAAATATTGAATAATAAACCATTATTAAGTTTAGAAACAGTTGCTACATTTAAAAAATAAGAACATGAGTAAAACCTTACATACAAATCCTGGGGGCTCATCTTACCCCACTGGCCAACCCAGGCTCATTCTGATTATGCACCACTAATATGTCCCAGGATATACTTTTCGCAGTTATTGTTTTCATGAAACCACGAGAGGCCAGTGTGTACACTTTTTTAGATCTCAATTTTTTCTCACGAGTGCCATTCGTGTCTGCACGTCTTGCATAAATCCACCAGAAGCCACTGTCGACTGACTGACCAACCGACCGTTTCCCCATCTTCCCCTATCTCTGAACCCAACCAATAGTGTTTTCAAAAGCACCAATTGACCCACCCACCCAATTCCCTAAACCCAACCACAGTGTTTTAAAAAGCAATCCTGAAGAAAAAAAAACTTGCCTGATTTTTACCATGTTATCATATTTTACCACATTCTCAGCCTGTTATTTACTTATTTTATTTTTTAGCTTTTGTTTTTTTCTTACCCGCTTTCTGCAACCGTTCTTAACCGAACTTGAATCCCGTTGTCACAGTCAACTCCACTCTGCGTCTCAAGTCTGCTCACATACATCTCGAGCTTCCAGGAAAGCCATACAGGTAAGCGGTCAGCTGGTAAGTGAGAAAAGAAGCGGCATCATACCACTGCATAGCATTTGTTTTAAAAATGAAATTCAGCCATATTTCTGGCTACATAATTCACAATCTTCTTGAATGTATAAAGAGCTACGTTTTTTTAGAATGAGCCTATATTGCCAATGGCATATTTATGAGCAATATCACATGAGTAGCAGTGCAAAATGGCTGTATATCAGCACTGGTGCAAGGTGTGCCTTAGCGTTTATCTAACCATTCGATGGCACAATCGCGTATATAAAAAAAAAAAGAAAATTAAACACGGGGAGTCTAAAAACCCTTTTTGTAGGACTTTCTTCCGCCACTCATTCACATCTGCACCTGACGTCAAAACAGCAGAAGCTACTAATTCATTACTAATTCATCAACGTCACTATAGAGCTGTATTAGAAT
This sequence comes from Danio rerio, assembly GCF_052040795.2. Lineage (NCBI taxonomy): Eukaryota > Metazoa > Chordata > Actinopteri > Cypriniformes > Danionidae > Danio > Danio rerio. The sequence goes on from NC_141031.1 coordinate 31,830,926, forward strand.
AGGCACTGTCCTTATAAATAAACTGCATAGTTGCAAATTATAAAAAAGAGAGAGATCGACTTAGAATATCACTTACCAGTTCAATCACGATTTGATCAGGCGTAGTTAGAAAACACGCAGTTTCAATCTTCTAAGCAAGGGCTTATTATGGGGTCCTGGTGCCATCTTGTGGATAGACAAAGTTTACAGTCTTTGACTAATGGACACGGATGTGTTGTCTCTCAGAAATTGTAAATATTTTGGAATCGGCACTATCCTTATAAATAAACTGCATAGTTGGATTCTAAACGAATTAATTCTTGACTAAAAAAGCCCCAAAAGTACATTATGTTGCCCAACAGCAGGAGCATTTGTCAAACTGTAGAGCATCCTCTGCTTGTATGTGGCCGGAGTAAAACATAAAGGTCACAAATACACAGAGGCCTTTGTGTGCTGTTAATGGTAAAATATCTCACGGCTATTAGCCAATCAGATTCAAGAACCAGACAGAACTATTTATATATAATAGAGCTGCACAATTAATCGTTAAAAGATCGCGATCTCGATTCGACCCCCTAGACGATCTTAATCCAGCATTTCTACGATTCTGCCAATCATATTTTCAAGTTCAGGAGAGAAGAAAAGGCGGCTGCACGAGTCTTTTCATTGTTTCACACATGTTGCTCAGTGACACTGACACCTCCAAATGATGTTGAATGAGTCACATAATGTATCTAGAAGGTACAGTATAATTCACCTAAAAATGTCATGTTTGTCTAAATATAATGATGTTTTCGCGATCGGGAAATCACACGTGACTTGAGCTGCTGACCGTGAGCTGTTATCAGAGAGAGGGCGCGCGCGAGTAACAGGTAATACAGTTGTAAATAATATTCAGTTTGTGGCACAGAGTGATCATTTGGGAGCCGCGCGCAAAGTATGAACAAGCACTTAGCAGTCAGAATGAAACCGAAAATGTGCACTTCATTTAAATGATCATATCGCATTTTAGAGTTATGATTACAGCAAGCGTTTGATATGTGTTTTCGTTTATAGCAAACCCAAAGTTGTGCATGAAAATAAATGTTTACAATGTCAGTATAACTACTCTAGCCTATATATTGTTGAATAGAATCTGATAATGGCAAATGTCTGATTTTACCAGTGAATAAAATTGTCTAATATGACAGATTGCAAGCATAGGCCTATATCTTAAACATAATAATTCAACATCAGAATTATTATAAGTAGAATAGAATTATTTATAGAAGCCAGTAGACCTACACATAATATTATTATCGATGTTGTGCCATATGTTTGTTTTTACCATACCTTTATTTTATATTTACAGAATCGTGAGAAAATCGTGATCTTTATTTAAAGCAAAAAAAAAAAAATTGCGATTCTCATATATGTATATATATATATATATATATGTATATATATATATATATATATATATATATATATATATATATATATATATATATATATATGTGTGTGTGTGTGTGTGTGTATGTATATACATGTATACATGTATATATATATAAACACAGTATATGTTAAACAATCCTGATTTTCATAAAGTATGCAACCAACATATCACAACAGCCTAGTTAGAGCTGTAACTATAAGAATATCAGCAATGATAAAAATGATGATACTGCCAAAAACAACAGGGTGCCAACAGCTGTGCTTGCTAGCCTCATAAATTACATTTGATCAGATATTATTACCATGAAACAAGGCAAAGGCCAGAGGAGGGGTAGCTTCAAATGTATTTATCAGATAAAGTCTTTGAGAATGGCTTGGAAAAAGGAAAGCGGGAGAGAGAGGATGATGGCTTTTCACCTACATGGAATTGAGATTTTATGCTTCTAACTATCCGATGTGGGTAGATGAAAGCACACATACTTGAGAGACATCACTATGACAGGAGTGGATATTACTGCTTGGCAGTAAAAGCAGTCTTGCACCAAGGCTGTGAAAAGGCACTCCAGTGGTGGACTTTTGAAAGCCTGTCTGCCTCCACATGTAATTGGAGTCATTATTATATCTCAAAAAAAGCATGAAAAAGGAGAAACATCCCAGACTAACAGATAGGATGTCACTACCATTACACATTTTTAAAGCTAGCGTTATGCGCACAAAAACTGTCTAAATTGCTGCAACCTCTGTCTGAGCATGACACCAAAAACTAACATTTACTATGTTCTCATACAATGACCTTTGCAAATGTTACTTAGAGTTTATATTTTTAGCCAGCGTTTTGAAAAGCATGAGGAAGAGAACTGTACTTTCAGTTGATGTGCCGCAAGCCCACCTTTGCAAGTTTATACCAAACACCATTTAGGCTTGTAAGTACATACTCATTAGCTGTGGCTGTCATTATCAACACAGGAGCACCACCACTAACTGCTTATACCGTTCCACTTAGGATGTTAAATATATTACTTATTAACTTTTAGCACCATGTTCATCCTGCCAAATTTACTGTATATTTAATAATAATAATAATACATTTTATTTGTAATGCGCTTTTCTTATACTCAAAGCACTACAGGCAAAATACTAAAACGCAATACAAGCAAAACAGCACAACAATAAAAGATGCAATAAAACAATAAAAATATGTACCATAGGATAAAAATGAAAAGTTAAACAAAATGATCATCCTAAATTAAAAGCAATGCTAAAAAGGTGACTCTTAAGAAGTTTTTTTAAAACAATCCAGAGAGGCAGCATTCCTAATGCTGATAGGGAGTTCATGCTAAAGCTTAGGCGCCCTGTGTGAAAAAGCCCTTGGTCTTAAGTTTACACCGTGGTTGATGCAAAGTAAGCCCCGATACAGAACGAAGACTGCGGGCTGGGGTGGTGAGGGTCACCAGGTCGCAAATGTAACTGGGTGCTAACCCATGCACTTCTTTGAAAGTCAAAATCAAGGTCTTAAAACTGGCTTTAACAGGAAGCCAGTGTAATTGTTGTAGCACAGGAGTAATATGGTGGCTCAATGATGTGTTTGTTAGAACCCATGCAGCAGCATTTTGTATATATTGTAGTCTTTTGAGAGAACTTGCAGGTAAACCCCCAAAAAGTGAATTACAGAAATCCAGACGTGATGTAATGATTTACACATTGTACAGTAAGGATGGGTGGTATCTTATTGTTTAAAATGTACCGGTAAAAATTCAACTGTTACACTTCTAATAATGGCAATAAAACCAAAACTACCTCACGAGAATTCAGAAAATTTTGATTTAGTGGCATATTCATGTGAATTCATATAATCTCATTCATACAATTCAGTATGATTTGTTTATCTTCTAATGATTGTTGAGTTTAGGGGTGGGGTTTGGTGCCAAGCCTCCTTTTAAAAATTGTAGATTTTTGTAGCCACTAAACTAACAAAACGTAAAATAGTTACATTTCCTTGTGAGATCAGGCTGATAAAACCTATAATTGGTCTGTGCAAAGAGTTATTATTATAGTACTCTTACTCTTTTGCTCTAAATTCACTTCATAACAACATGGTTTAATACAACAGAATGAATAATTAATCATAACTGTATCATAAAATATCATAGTCAAGAAATTATTACTATATTATAACTATTTCATTGTATTTCTTACAGTGATAAAGGTTGCGTAAATAACATTGCATTGTAAATATACTGTACGCTTATAAAATACCCAGGATGGCTTGAAAAACATATAATCTACAAGGGGCGTAAATTTCATTTAACATGAGGGGGTGACAATAAATACACAACTTTATCATGGCCAATTTTTGAAGGGGACACAAATAAATTGTACATATTTAAATGTACTTACTTCAGGTATTGTCCACGTTAATCAAGACATTTAAGAAAATAATAAAAAAGGATTATACCAACAATACAGTGAGGTCATTTTGGACGTAGCACAGTGATCATTAAGTAAATGCACAGCTAAACAATGCTGGGGGAAAAGGCTTTAGCAAGTTAGTTGCAGTGCACTATCCAGCAAGCTATTGTAAACAAGCTAACGTTAACTAGATGAGTAATATTTTCATCGCTAATACAGCAGATTCATGGAAAATTTGATTGGTAATAAGTTTTTCTGCTGCAACTTATTTATTAATGAGTTTGCATCAACTATGTTAAAGACAATCACTTTCTTTAAAGTAAATAAAAAACCCTACTTACTGGAATTCAGCATTAACTGAGCCGCAACCACACACCTGGCTCATGAGTGAAAAGTAAGTGTCATGACGTACATTCATTTTTTTCAAAATAGAAAATGCAATTTTATTTTTGCACATCCACTCCATCCCCCGCAGGATTTTCACCCATGATAACCTATATATTGACACATGCATTTGTTTATTGTATTTATGCTTGATCCATACATCTATTTCTATCAGCTTTATCCTCTTTGCTGTCCTAGCTGAGCATAACTGATGTCTTTTCTTTAGTGACTTATTTGTGGATATAATGTTCTATTCTCTAGTGTCCAGTATGAATGAAACCTATTTTAATATATGCTAAAGGTTCATTTCTAACATGCTTCAGCACGTTTCTTTTCTCTTGTTTATTCTTGACAAAGTATTTCACTGTGCTTAAATATTTTTGAACTCTGCAGGATAATTGTCATCCAGGAGAAGGGTGTTTTGTAAAATCTAAAAAAAAAAGATTTTTTTTTTTTCTAAACAAGTCTTTTCTTTAAAGATAAAGGACTTTTTTGTCTCAGAAGATGCACAGGAATTATCATCAATAATTTTCTTATCACAATAAATATCAGAAAATATTTTTATATAGTTTTAAGCCCATAGCGTCTATCACTTCTGTATGGCCTGTACTGATATTATAACTGCTAAAGCTGTACTTGTAGGCTTTTCTACCTTTTTCAGCAGCTTATCGTTGCTTTTTTACTACATTTTACATAGCAAACCCCATCAATATATCGTTTCAATTCAATATATATGTATTTTTTATAAAAGTAACCTTGTTTAATTTTTCAACATTAAGAAATGTACAAAGCAGATATTAAGATTTTATAATGCGATTTAAAAGCTTAAATAAATGGGAAAACTCTCAATTTTTAATTAAAGAAAGCTTTTGCGTTGATTGCTAGCATTATTTTTGAGTTGAATATTTTGACAGTGTGAAGCGCGTACAGTTCCTGGTTATAATGATGCAGCAATGGCAAAAGAAACTGGAAGAATCATTTGTCTTTAAGATTTTCCTATAGGGGTTTTGTAACAGGTTTTATAATAAGATTTGTGGTAAACTCGACATAGCAAAACTTGGACACATTGTTCCACAACAAACTGCAGACTCACACCTCAAACATTCTTATCTAGTTGCTTTTTAACTACATTAGTTAAAAAAAAAAATACACAAAACTTAAAAATTCACATTTCTTACACAAGTATGTTTAGTTTATGTTGTACATCAAAACATTAAACTAAAATAGTTGTATGTTTACCACAGATGTTAACAACAAACCCAACTTTAGAATATAATCACATAGGAAAATCTCAAATAAGGTCTAGGACAGGGGTGTCCAAGCTCAATCCTGGAGGGCCTGTGTCCTTTTGAGTTTAGCTCCAACTTGCTTCAACAAACCTGCTAGGACGTTTATATCTAGTAAGAGCTTGACTTGCTGTTTCGGGTGTGTTTGATTCAACACAACATCACAGCAATTCATAGATTTTTGATGTAGTGGCTAATCCGTATGAATTCATACGATCTAATTTGGACAATTAAGTACGATTTGCTCATCCCCCAATGACAGGTGGGTTCCTTTTTAAAATCATAAATTTTCGTAAAACTGAACTTGTACGAATTAGCCACTAAACTGACAAAACATAAAATACTTACGTTTTCTTGTGAGATTAGGCTGGTTTAATGAGGGTTGGAGCTAATCTCTCCAGGCCACCGGCCCTCCAGGACAAAGTTTGAACACCCCTGGTCTAGGTTCGGGTACTCTTCCTATGTTAGAACATTTCAAATTGGTCAGATGGCATTGTGGTGCCATAGAAAAAAAAGAAGAAAAAAAAAACATTGAAATTGGTTTGAGGTTCAGTAATTAAAAAAATGCATATTAAAAACTTTTGAGAACAGATTTTTGATTGGGTATAGTGTCATTAAAACCATGTAAACCCAATACAACCCACTGCTTTTCAAGTGTTCTTGTTCATGATTAAATTTTGGTTGAATTTGACATTGAGGTGAGCTGCCAAGTTCCATGGACAAGGGCCAGATCTCTATTCTTTCATTATTATTATTTTCCCACACAAAACCATTTTTTTAGAGACACATGTGAACTAAAAGTTGGAAAGAAATTTTTTTATGATCGTTGGTCCTTTTTGTTTGACTATCACAGACCCAAAAATTAAATAAAAATCTCAGATTTTGTGTGTGTGTCATCTACAGTTTTTAAAACATCCCTCATCACCTTGTTTTTATACTGTACAGCTGATTAAACATTTCAGATGAGTCTAGTTTATTTTTTTTTTAAATATTTTTTATGTAAGTTTACATAGATAGACATCTTAATTAGAACTCAGGCTGTTCATCTATACTTGATGAAAATTATTCTCCTCACATCTGTCTGCCATTAGCAGAAGCCGACTGAGATTCACAAATGAGGCACATTTTGTTGAACTATGAAAAATTGACTCTGAGGGAGGTGGGTTTTTTGCAAATTGCATTCCACTAGTTGGAGCCTTATAACTTGAAGTGTCAACCAGGCTAGCAATATTCTGCTAATAACAAAGTGTTTGACTATGGTCACAAGGCTACAGATTAAAGTGTTAAACATGCTTTTTCTCCCTCGATAATTTCAAAAATGACCACAGACGTACTTGCCAAAGCAATTTTCATCAAAGGCAAAGGTGTTAATAAAAGTTGTGTGTTTTCATACGTAGTTACTTAATGCCCTCAAAAGCATTTCATGATTCAGTGCTTTTAACAAACACAAAGCTGTATTGAAATAGGGGTCACAAAGCAAGTCAGACTGTTTAGAGACTGGTCAACCACCTCTTTGTTCATTGAACAAATCTCTCTGAACTCTTAAAGAAACCATTTAACCAAAACCAAGGCTTTCTTATTATTTACTCTTTCTCCAAACATCTATGACTTTATTTCTATGGAACACAAACTTGTTAGATAGAAAATGTGCTTCAAACTCCTTTGCGTTCTGTGAAGGAAAGCTAGTGAATAAACAAGGACTAGTTTGATACTGAATTGCATTCAAGTGTTCTTTACTTTAATATTTGTGCATTTGTGTGAAGTGTGCCTGCCTTTAATACTATAAATGTGTTTAAATTTGACATTGCTTAATTCCTGCATTTTTACAGATGATTTATCTACAATATATGTTTGACTTCTCCTCTCATCTCTTTTCATCTTAACAGTTTCTGAAAAGAACAGATATGGTTTTCTTGTTAGTGTAAAAAAAAAAAAAAAAAAAACTTGAAGAAATATATGAATATTATTAAAAATTAAAAATTCAAATGTAATGATCAAAGTATTATACATGATTAATAAATAAAACTTGTTTGAAAAATACACACTTGTTTTTTTTGGTGTTTTAATTTTAATAGGAAAACAATGTAAGTTGAAAAACAAAGTTTCATTTATTTTATTAAAATGTCCTTTTTTAGATAATTCAATTTAATTTACATAATTTTATTTCATTTGATATGCTTTTTGGTTAGTAAACATGATTATATTATATTATATTATATTATATTATATTATATTATATTATATTATATTATATTATATTATGTTATATTATGTTATGTTATGTTATATTATATTATATTACATATACAGCTTTATTGTCATATTAATAGTAAAAAGGCCAATATTAATTTCTATCTATTTTAAAATATCACTAGAGAAGCTCCGATCGATCAGCCGGAGATTAGCATCAGCCAATAATCATATTTTATGACTAGATCTGTACTTACTAATCTGGCCGATCACATAAACCGATCACAAGTGTTCGTTATAAGCAGAAGAAGATGCATTTTGAATTCTTCTGCATCAAATATGCACTTTAAACTTTTTTGTTTATTCAGGCATGTTGAATTATTCTTCCATCATTTGTATTGTATTGCATTGTTAGTCATTTTTCTTATGAATTTTTTGATCTGTTTCATCTATTATTTTCTGTAAAGCTGCTTCTGACCATGACTTGTCCACGCTAAATAGTTATAAAAGACGTGTTTAAGGGATTATATACAACATCCTTGATTTACTCTCTTAGGAAAGGAGAGCTCTCCACTTAAGTATCATACTTAGTGGGAAAATGTGTTTTTGGCAATGTTAAAGTAATATAAAGCTTGAAGCATCAGAATCAGAACTCTGTATCAGCCAATCACCAAGAAGAGGAATCGTTATTTGGTATTGGCTAAAAAAACCTGATCGGAGCTTCCCTAAATATCACCATTTCTGAATTTTTAGTAATATATTCATTTGTTCATTCATTCTTTCATTTCAGAATGGGATTTTGCCATATCATAAAATACCAACTCAAGCTCCACTTTTTCCCCTCACTGTTTTCAGAAGAGCATTTGAATTCAACACGCCACCCAAACAACAACAGACATGACCTATAAGGTTGTGAAATGGACACTGCATTCAGGCTGTCAAAAAGCACAGAGGAAAACATACCATGATGTATGAGTAATTTGAACAGAAAATCTAAAACCCATCCACATTCCTCTGTTGATCTGAAGCCATTCTTGCGCAGGCTTTAAAATCCACTGTACTCAAAGTCTGTCACAGACATGCTATTCTGATTTGTTTTCTGTGGCCTGTAGCTCAGTCAAGCGGCATCTCGTGTTTACTGGACTGTTGCTTGCCCAGGGCTTTCGAATTCGGGAGGTTTGTTTCATTGCCACAAATTTTGAACGGCACACGCCAACAATGAATGTCTCTGAGATTTGATCAAAACACACTCAAGGGGTGATACCTCTAGCGCTTTTTAAGGTCAAAAGTTTAGATATTGGTAGATTTGACTTCCTAATGGAGATCCACATCTAATTGTCACAATAATGTAAATAAAACATCCACACAAATTCAATTCTGAATAAATAATTGGGATTACTGTAGGGCTAAATGATTACTTGCATTTACAACATTTTAAAATATAATTTTTAATGCAATGGCTGCAATTACACCTATACTTTCCATCCAATGTTCCTGGCAGGGGATGATCTTCCCATTCACACATGGACTGCTGATTCACTAGTATTCTTTTCCCACCACCACATCACACGACAACCTCAACATCTTATGTAATTCTAAGTGAGCCTCACATAAGTGGGCTTAACACCACCTGTAGAAACCCTCATAACTCCAGAACTTAATTTTCGGAGCCTTACAGTTCCTTTGTATAACTTGTTTTTCTTGTTTGTACTGCATGTTGTTGTTGAATTGCTGAATGCCTACTTCATTGTAAGTCGTTTTGAACAAATGGAAAGGTTATGCTGCATCCATGCCATGTCACAAACGTCAACATATATTTTGGTGCTGTTTGCATCTTTAGACTTGGAATTAACCGTATCTTAACACTGTGCTCCATGTCTTTCATTTAATTTTATATTATAACTAATAATTTCTTCAAATCATTTAACATATATATTTTTTCATTCACACCCTGGGTCTTAGGAACAAAAACAGTGGCTGCATTCAAGTAGCCGCTAAGTGAATCTTTTCAAGGATTGAAAAAAATAAAATAAAATAAAAAAAGTGAATTAAGTTGTTAATCAGCGGTTACACTTTTTATGACTTTCTTTCATAAGTTGTTCAGTGAGAGTGCTTTTACACCTGCCTTATTTAGTTCGATTGAATCGCACTAGAGTTTGTTTTCCCTTTTGGTGCGGTTCGTTTGGGCAGGTGTGAATGCAGCAATCGTACTCGAGTGCGCACCAAAAGCAGACCAAATAAGCGTACTGAGACCTGCTTGAAGAGGTGGTCTCGGGACGCTTTCAAACGAACCCTGGAGCGGTTCGTTTGTGGTGATTATATGATCCGTACTAAAATAGGTCCAATCGCAAAAAGTACTGCGCATTTTGGACTAATTCAGCTGCCGTAGGCTGATGGGCTGTGCATTATAGGATATGGAGGAAAAATATTTGTTGACAGCGCTTTACCAACAGAGAGAGAGAGAGAGAGAGAGAGAGAGAGAGGGGAAAACATTACCTGATGTATCGTTGATAATTTCCGCAGGATAACCATGTCGCAATTTAGCTAAATTAATTCACGCCTCCTCCTGAAGTGACGAGCGATGCATTAAAACGTTGTTTTCCAGCTGCGGCCGCTCTTCATTCTCGAAATGTATAGTTTGTCTAAAGCAGGGATACAATCAGTCAGCGCAGTCGTCCCTTAGTAAAAAGCGGCATTTTGTGTCTGCCGGTTTTGTTTACCTGCGGGAGTTCATTGGCATTTTCCTGCACATGAATTCTGACCAATCAATAAGCAGTTAAGGAAATATGTTCAACAACATCTGGCCAATGAGAGATGTGGATTGTCAGATAAGCGCTTTTTGGTTCGTTTCAACTGGTTCGGACCAAAGCCAGCAGTGTGATGTGAAAACGACTCAAAGACGTCAGAAGATGCAACAATGTATTATTTATTACCCTTGGTGCAGACCAAATGAAGCAAACTACAAATGTGAAAGCACCCTAAAAATGCAAGTATATGCAAAATATTTGCATGTTGCTGAGTTCTAAAGTTGGTAGATTCTAATCTGTGAATTTGCATCACATGATTGCCTGGGACCAATAGAAGAACACAAAACGTGTATCTCTCTATAAAGAAATGTAAAATATGGAGCAATCGCTAGTTTTATCAGGGTTGCATGATCAGTGTTTCATCCTGCCCCTTAATTTATTGAAACTTTAGAGCATGCAAAATTCTGTCACTTCAGCTTTTAATTTTTTCAACCTGTATTATTATGACAAAGTATTGCACAGTATTGTTATAAAACATTCAATTATACATATCAATTATATTACATAGGTGACATATAAACACTTGTGTCTTTGACAGTTGTAAATCACCATTTTTAAAGCGATGTGATGCTTCGAAATAGGTATTATTGTATAATGTTAAATTACCAATATGAGGCAATGAGCAACTATTTATGTACGTGTCAATAAATAATGGTTAAATAATTCTTCAAAAATGCTGATTCATCCAGTAATGCATTGTGAAATATTTTAATACGTACCTGATTCATTCAAAGTAAATGAAAATTAATGTATTTACTAACATGAACTAATAATGAACGAAGGTGACGTGGTGGCGCAGTGGGTAGCGTTGTCACCTCACAGTAAGAAGGTTGCTGGTTCGAGCCTCGGCTGGGTCAGCTGGCGTTTTTGTGTGGAGTTTGCATGTTTTCCCCGTGTTCATGTTGGTTTCCACTAGGTGCTACGGTTTTCCCCACAAGTCCAAAGACATGAGCTAGAAGTGAAATGGGTAAGCTAAATTGTCCATAGTGTGTGTGAATGAAAGTGTATGGATGTTTCCCAGTGATGGGTTGCAGCTGGAAGGGCATTTGCTGCGTAAAGCATGGACAAGTTGCTGGTTTATTCCGCTGTGGCGACCCCAGATTAATAAAGGGACAAAAAGAAAAGTCGAAAAGAAAATGAATGAATGAATGAATGAATAATGAACAATGAACAAATAATGAAGGATACAAATTGACTAATGACTGTAATAAACATTTTATATTGTTGTTTTTCATGTTGGTAAATACAACAAATACAGTTTAACATTAGTGTTCATTTTAAATTTAAAATATTATTCGGTTTTTTTAGATTGCAGATTGCTCATTTTTCAAAATTGTATTTTAAGTTTCCTATTCAGAATCGTGTTGTCTATTTTCCTAAAAAAATTATTGTGATTCTCAGTTTATCTACAATTGTGCAGCTCTGTCTTGATGCTTGTTGTTTTGTTTTGAAATGCATATGTAACATATGAGCTCAGTGTCGTCACTGTGTTCAAGATAACCTTTTGATAAGGCTCATGCTTGATTCACTCTGTATGATGTTATGGCTTCCCGGCTTCCCACTGATGGAAAAGTCATGAATAAATGCTTAGCTGATTCATTCGGTGCCATAAACAGAAATGCATTCCTGGTGTTCATAACTCAGTATTCGATATGCTTCAAATGTATCTTTATTTTCTTTGAATTTTTTTTTTTTTTCACAAATGGTAAATCTCTTTCATAATCTATCATATCTGTTTAATACTATATTTTTAACCCCTGTTAATCATTAGTTTCACCAAGACATCTATATTTATAGTCCCTGTGTTTAGTTAGTCATTGTCCGGTATTCTCAGTTGTGCTTTGTCGTCACCCCATGTCTTTTCTGTGTCACCTGTGTTTCCCATGTCCTTCCAAATGAGTGTTTGAAAATAAATCTACGTGTTTGATAAATCCTGCAATCCTCTTGCCTTCCTGAGTGAGCCAAGGGGTTACAAACGTGTCCTCATTTTAAATATTACTCTTGAGGATCTGATTTTTCCTTGGTGCTGATATACTTTCATTTTCTCCATCTCACTCGCGCAAGATCAGGTAACCCTGGCAGCAATATATATGTTTAGATTTCAAAGAAAATATCTCATTATTAAACAGGAAACATAAGTTTGATCCCATCAATATTGTAACAAATGCCCTTAAACAATGTAGCCCTTTGACAGCAAACATCAGTGTTTCTTGAGATTTAAATAAGAATAAGGGATGATGGGGCAGGGTGGTGCTGAATATGTGCGTACCTTAGAATAAAATCATATAGGCACCCCTGAAGCTATACATTGTGTTTTGCTGTATGCAATTTAAAAATATATTAATTACTAAACTATAATATATTACCTAAATTTCATGTATTTCCAATATATGTTGTATATTACTCTACACTGCATGGTATTTAATATGTGATTATCTTTGAACACATTCCATAGATGTTTTCTAGAAATTTCTGGACACATACTGTAGATGAAACAAGTTAAAATATTTCAATTCAGTTAATATGTGTTTTATAAGTTAGAAGTTTTTTTCTTTTTTTAGTATAACCCTGCTTTATAATATATACATTATCCAAGTACTAATTGATGACTAAACATTTAATTATTAAACTATGATGCACACAAAAGCAACATTATTTTTGAATTGATTGACCCAGAGTTTTCACAATACAGTTACCACACCGAAATATATTTTTCAGATGGTGTCAACAAACATGTCACAATTTTCTAATAAAATACTGTTGGTTCATGAAAAAGAGCAATTGAATAGGTCTGTTTCTACCTTACTACTGCAAAATATCACAGAGTTGAAGTCAGAATTTTTAGCCCCTCTTTGATGTTTTTTTTTTTCTTTTTTAAATATTTCCCAAATTATGTTAAACAAAGCAAGGAAAATTCTGGAAAAAAAAATAGTTTGTTTTATTTTTCCTAATTACCCTAACCTGCCTAGTTAACCTAATTCACCTAGTTAAGCCTTTAAATGTAACTTTAAGCTGTACAGAAGTGTCTTGAAAAATATCTAGTCAAATATTTACTGTCATCATGGCAAAGATAAAATAAATCAGTTATTAGAAATGAGTTATTTAAACTATTATGTTTAGAAATGTGTTGAAAAAATCTCTCTGTTAAACAGAAATTGGGGGAAAAAATAAACAGGGGCTAATAATTCAGGGGGGCTAATTATTCTGACATCAACTGATAGTGCATGTAGTTTGCATTTGTGTTGCTCTGTATGCAAGTGTGTGTCTGTACAATTGTATTAGACAGACAGTGTGAGAAAGTGTGCACATTCATTAAATAATAAACTATTGTATTTGACAGAGTGGGAGAAAGAAAGTGTGTACAATTATTAAATAATAAAATACTGTATTTGACTGAGTAGGAGAAAAATTGTGTACATTCATTAAGTAATGAAATATTGTATTTGACAGAGTGGATAAAAAAGTGTGTACAATAATTTAAACATATAAAACATCGAATCAATTGATTTTTTAAATTGCTTTATTACTGTCTTTGTTAGTTTTTGTTGTTTTGCTGTTAAGGAAGTTTGCCGAAGCGGTCACAATAAGTTATTCCAATGTAATGCATTCAAAAACTGCCTGGGATTATTCTAGCTCCATGTTTCAGTAAAAACAGTTGCAGAGCTTAGTTAAAACCTTCATAAACTAATTGGAATTAAGCATCCACTAGCCCTTTTGTATAATCTGTAAACACAGGTTTATTTTATACTATCGTAAGCATTTTGTTGCTTTGTTTTGGTTTTCCATACTTTATATGATATCATTATTATACACTATCTTTATTATATAATACTCTATATTATAGTCAATAGTGGAAGCTTAAGACCTAAGCAATGGGAGAAAGATTTAATAATTTAATAATTGCAATGTTAGAGAATAAATCTGGAGTCTGGACACATTTCTTGGTGAAGATTTTCTTTGTTCTTCTAATTATGTTGCCCTCTGCCTTCAAGCTGTGATGATCAAAGAAGACGTATGCTAAGAACAATGCTCAGCAAGCATGTTCTTACCGATAAGAGCTGCCAAGACTATATATTTGATGAACAGTTGCGACAGACTTCCAGCTTCCAAATGAGCCAGTAAGCTCAATCCCAGAGAAGTTTGCAGTGATGATAGACAGACCAAAAAGCCATTTGATTATTTTAAAGGCACAATATATTTTTAAAATAATAATAGTAACAATAAAATTGAATTGCTCCTTGGATTAGCTCTGAACAGGATGTTAGCAGTTCTTATTACATTTATTTTTGATTGAATCACTTTTTTCCAACAAATAAAAGAGCTTATTGCGTTGCCTATATTACAAAATACTGTTTTGATAGAATAGTATAGTAACAACAAAAGATCTGTTCATTCATTTCCCTTCAGCTTAGTCTCTAATCAGAGGTCACCAGAACGAAATGAACCGCCAACTATTCCGGCAGATTTTTTATGCAACGGATGCCCTTCAAGCCGCAATCCAGTACTGGGAAACACCCATACACACTCATAATCACACACACACACGTTTATCGACCACAGCCAATTTTGTATATTCAATTTACTTATAGTGTATGTGTTTGAGCTGTGGGGGAATCAGGAACACCCAGAGAAAACTTACATGAACACAGGCAGAACATGCAAACTCCTCACAGAAAAGGCTCCTGGACCAGCCGGGACTTAAAACAGCGACTGCTGTGAAGCTAACCACTGAGCCACTATGCCATCTTACAACAATAGACTATTTCCTAAGATAAATAAATAGTGTATATAAACGGTCTGATTTTGATCACCAATTGTGTTTGTATAATGTTACATCAGTGAATGATTTCTAGTTCGAACTCATGATTTTAGGTCTGCTATAATGCCAAGTTTTGTTTTTATGTTAGGTATTTTTGCGCTTAACTGTTTTGATTGGTGGACTAATACATAAACAATAATGAACAGTAAAATTTTCTAATTGAATCTAATTTTCTTCTAATGGCCACTGTAAAAACACTTTTCCCACGCATGTATCATTACCCTGACTGTAAATCAGCTAAATAAATAAATAGAAATTAACCCTGTCCAAAAACTGGCCCTTTAGCAGAACATAAGTACAGAAAACACCCAGCAAAATGACAGTTCTAATAAAAAATATATATAATTTATTTATCAGTAATGTCAGGTGTTTCTCATCCACGTTAACTCCTCTTTTGCTCTTTTTACAGCTTGGTTCTGCTTTATGCTTCGTCCAGATGTCAAGACAATCCGTCTACACATCGCTGTCTTATCAGACGTGACCTCTAAGCTGACACTGACCGGGAGGGATCAAATGTCCATCAAGAGAAAATCAATACTTGTGCTCAAGGTCCCCAACTCCACTTAAGTCAAAAGTAGTTAGAGGATGTGATGTATAAGTCAGCAACCTGTGGATGAGCTTTGAGTAGAGTCTAGCTCTCCTTTTGGGATGTTGTATGGAATAAACTTAAAACAACCTTTTTTGTTTGTTTTCTTGCTTTGTGTGTGTGTGTGTGTGTGTGTGTTATATATATATATATATATATATATATATATATATATATATATATATATATATATATATATATATTTTTTTTTTTACAATATTTAGAGACAATGTTATCAAAAAAGAAAAAAAATAAGAAGAAAAAGGTTGATTTTCCAGTGATGGGTTGTAGCTGGAAGGGCATCTGCTGCGTAAAACATATGCTGGATAAGTTGGTAGTTCATTCCGCTGTGGCAACCCCATATTAATAAAAGGGACTGAATGAATGATTAATAAAGAAAATGAACGAACGAACGAACGAACGAATGTAAAAGGTTGATGGACTTATTGGGTTATATTTTTTATGTATTTATGAAATTATAAAATCTTTTTTAATATGTTAGGCTTTAGTGTTTGATGTTTTTATGCTCTTGTTGGCTCTTATGCAACATAATTTTGTTCTACATTAAAATTTATTAAAATTTGTTTTAAATGACAAAAATAAAGTAAACTATACCTGAACTGAACCTGAAATGAGTTTTATATAATATAAATAATATTTCATTTTAATGTGTTAAACATAAAAATAAATTAAATAGTGTTTAAAACGTAGTGTTAAGATATAGTGTGAAGACTTGCATTACTAAAGAATTAAAAAAAATATATATCCATGTGTCCTTAATCACTAAAATAACCCTAAACTAATCCAGTCAGTATTTTTTTTCTGCTGTAATATGCATTAGATGCTCAATGAAAGATTGAAGGCATTAACTCACACAAATAAATTATTTAGATTAAATGAAGAAAAACTATGTGCTTTTATTATTCATTAAAAATTATATTATTATATAATATAATTATAAGAATTATATAATAATACTACTTATACTACTACTACTACTAATAATAATAATAATAATAATAATTATTATTATTATTATTATTATTATTAGGGTAGTAGTATTATTATTGTCAAATACATTTTTGTGAATACATTTTCACAATTAATAATAACATTTCAAAAACGCCTAAACGTTATTTTGATCCACTATTATTGGATATTTGTTCCACTAATAATAATAATAATAATAATAATAATAATAATAATAATAATAATAATAATAATAATAATGGCCTTAAATATTTGAATCTTTTGTTAATTTAATCAAAGAACAAGTTGTACGATGAACACAGGGTTTGCAAATCTTCTATGCTGAATCGGACCACTGGGATACACTGGAATTCAAATAAATGAATGGTAGTCCTTGTACTTACAGGAGAAGGAAGTTTTGCAGAGACTGAAACGGCAGTCTTGACAGATTGGCCACTGAGCAGCATGACAGCTGCCTCCTCATCCCCTGCTAGCATGCAGACTCACAAGAAACTATTGGCTGTCAATCAAATGGAATTTCTAAATAGTACAGGCATGAGGGGAATATATGTGGACTATTGCAATCACCGCGAGTACAGCCGAGCTGCCAAAATGATGGAATCCATAGGCACCCAGCATGAAAACCTGGAAATGAAGATTTGATTCTAGCGTTCAGAAAGCCTATTGTGGGATTTTCTGTCTTCTGACTCCCCACGCTAAAGGTGTGTTGTCCTAACACACTCAGGTAATGAGTATGTTGTATGCGATTCTGTCAATATTTCAGGGGAAACTTGTGACAGATTTTACACAGGGTTCTGTTTACTTCCCCTCGCAGAGCCACAATGGCTTATTTGGATGTCCAGAAATCTGCAGCGACATGTAAACCACCTGGAGCGAAGCCTATATTTAATTCTGTCACAAACAGAAGGAGAAATACTGTTTGCAGAAAGACAAGGTAGGCTAACGTTTGACTCTAAGGCATGCATTGACCCTGATGTCAAGCCGCTCGAGAGTCTTTGTTTATTTGCATCTCCCCGTGAACCAGGCCATTGTATTATGTGGAATAATTGACAACAGGCCTTTGAATTATTGTGGGGTAAAAATGAACACCTGAGGTGGTGATGTGGTAAGTTTATTCTTACAGACTAAGGCAGATTATTCTTACTTTTGGCTACCACACATAAAGGCATTGTTCAGATGATGTAATTCCTGACATTTGTAAGAATTTGTCCTCAAACCACTCCTATGTGTGGGTCTAAAGTCAACCAAAAAAGGCAGTACACTTCATGTTTTCGGACCTAAAAACAGTGTTCAGTGCAAGACCTGCTTGGAAATACATTAGCTGTGCAAATAATAGACAATCAGAATCAAGCATTCAACATCCCCATAGTTTAAGTAAGGCATAATCAATGGCTAAGGTAAATGCATGATGTGGAGTAGGGTTGTGTCGATAGACGATGCCATCGTCGATGGCCGACAAACTTCACGATGCTGAGCCGGCATCGCGATCCATTGCCCCGCCCCACATTTACATTGGTATATATCTTATTATTTGCATGTCATCTAAATAACAATAACGGTCTTTTCATGAGCTGTGTTAAATTTTACGCACTTGCACGGCTGACAGCATCGTGAGGATTAAATTAAGGATTATACAGCACCTCTCACTCTTAAAATGTGTAGATTCAGTGGCAAACGCTGCTACCTACAAACCCCATCCCACAGACTTTACAGTGAATGGCTTTAGTCATTTTCATAGTGGACTTGAAACACTGGAAGTCTTTTATCCACTCTTGGAAAAGTGTAAATGATGGATTAACATTCAGCACATGATTACTAATAAGATGTGCCATTATTAGTAACTTTAGGTAACCCTGTCAGTGTTAATTTCATTCTCTCATCTTCAGAGCTTCACATTTTCGCGGTTGTAGCTCCTGTCATCTGAAGGCAGAAGGCATTGACTTAGTGATTGACAGCTGATATTAACCATTCATTCGAGTTCAGTTCTAGAGCAGTGAGCCAACAAGAAGGCGTGGCAAGCATTGCAGGCTTTTTAACTTTAGCGATTTCACATAATAACTGTTTAATCTGTTCCTGAGTGCTGCATTTTGCCATATTTAGGTGCGAAGATGCATTCTGCATAAATGTCTCCTAAATCCCCGCACGTGGTGAGCATTTTGCAGTGAAAACAATAAAAATGTATGCCCTTCAGTGAACTCTAACCAAACTCTCGTCTCCTCCACCAGCTGAGGGAAAAGCCATTATAACGTGAAAAAAAAAATATATTGACAGGTGGTCATTTGTTTGTAACTTTATTTATTTATGGTTTGGTTATGGGTAAAGCAAAGACCATGTGGGTCAGGTAGTAAAAACGGTAGGCTACAATTGATTAATTCGTTATGAATTAATTTATATTTAACAACCACCCACCCTCCCCCTACGACGATGATGGCATCATCCATCGAGATGTTTCACATTTGACATTGTACGATGCCAAATTGGTCAACATCGCCCAACCCTAATGTGGAGGGAAAAAACCCCCTCAGACAAAGCGGGGAAAAAAAGTGTATTTAAAATCCTTTAACACACAACAAGCTGTTGATTATCCCACTTATTCTTAAGGTCCCACTTATCATTAAATTGGTCATTTGAGAGTTATAGACAGGTTAAAACTAGTTTTGCTCTTTCCAGCACAATATTGGACCACATTTTTGTCAGTTAGGGCATGTTTTGATTTTCTAGTCCCTGCTTTGAATCAGTCACCAGAAAGGGAGAAAGTGTGTGTGAGAGAGATTCTATGTATGCATATGAATAACACAGGCATATCTAATAGCTTATAGTAACATATTAGCTCTCTCTAGACTGTTTGAAAGTTAGATAATCCCCATCAGCTCTCAGGTCAAGCACATGTTGGTCTCCTTAAAGGGGTGATCTACTACGATATCATATTTTAAACTTTAGTTCATGTGTAATGTAGCTGTGTGAACATAAACAACATCTCTGAATATAAGACGCTCAAAGTTTAATGCAAAAGGAGATATTGATTGGCTTTTACAGAGTTAGCTTAGCAAAGCATACAGTGAACGAAGTTTGAGGACTACAAAAAAAAAATACATCAGGGTTAATGACATCGCACAATTATGCACATACACCCTGCACAGTGACAGGGTGTGGCCAGAGGCGCAGTAATGTTATAGCAGAGAAAGCTAAAATGCCGTCCAAACCCTGCTATTTTCACAGAACTTGTTTTGTTTCTGTATTTGGGCTTCCAAAGGACATGACACAAAAAGAGAAGTGCTTACAAATTAATTGTAATTATGGTGCAGAGAATTATAAAAAAAGATATAGAGCTCTAGCATTTGACAAAGGACAGCTTCCAGAATCTCACACAGTTCAGTGCTGAATCCGGCTGAAAACTCCTTAAAGAAATAGCAGCTCCAACCATTATAGACAAAGATGTGGATTGTAAGCCACCACCTGTAAGTATTTTTATTAGTTAAAATTGATCTATTACATGCCTGGTTTCTACTGTTAATGGTATGTTGTAGCAAGGACATAAACAAGGATGTGAACAATGAGAAATGCTGTTCGGCACCAGCAACAATTTAGCTATGAAGTCATAATTATCCATCAAACTCCTGTAAACACCCAAAATCTTCACCAGTGCTGCAGTGTCTCTCTATGCGGGCCCTTTCCGTGCATTCTACATCCCAAATAATGAACTTGCCAAAGATATGTGAACACTTTATTTTACTTCCGCATGCTTATTCGAAGATATGTGAAAGACACTTGTCAGGTTTTACTTTAGAGTGCAGGCATGAGTTTCAGCTGTGTCTGCTGTGTCATTTTCTCTCTGATTCAGGCTCAAACTGATAAGGCTAACAGGTAATGTGGAGCCGATCCACAAATCACAGCATGGTATGTTAGCTAACCAATCAGAGCATCTTGAGGGAGGGCTTTTGAACAGTGATCACTACTGAAGCTATATGTGCAATAAACAATTTTATTTCACACCACCTAGCTACCTAGAAAACAATGATTAAAATTTTAAAGACACTGTGACACTTTTTTGTCCAGTATGTGATTGGCTTAACACTGTAAATATCTTCCTTGAACTACTTTAACTTTGCGTTTATCTGAAAATAATTATACACCTTAGAATATTCATCAGACTCACGCATTAGACAGCCCCATCCCATAAGCTGTTTTAATAGAGCAAATTAAAGTGTCTTCAAATGATCATCAGCTTCTGATTTCTGCTAACAAGTGATACGCGACAGCACCTCTCCAGTCGATACGTCTGTGTGAAGTATAATTGCAAAGTGTTTGTTACACTTGACAGAAGACCCACTTTAGCAATAATCTCAGCCGGTGTTATTGATCTGTGCTCGGCGGGGGCTTGTGTTCCACTGCATGAACCGAGTGTGTGCGGCAGGACGCTGCCAAGAAAGTGACCCTGTATATCAGCCCGATGAGAGGAAAGCTTCGCTCACATACAACACATCTGGTGCCAACTCATTTGGCTCCCTTCCTCCTAAATGTGGCAGTAGTTTTCCCACAGTGATGGATGCATTATACATAGACAGTATTAGAAGACATTTAGGGATCTGCAAAATAATATATTCGTGGAGATTTGTTTAATTTGATAGGTAACACTTTATTTGTATGGTCCTTAAGGTCCCAATTGTTGAAGTATGAGCTATAACAATTGTCTGCTTTTCAATATCGGACAGAATTTTTACATAAGTCATAGTTAGCTCATGGTGTTAAATTGTTCATCTTTGGCTATAACCTAATATAATTTGAAGTTTATTGGTATTGACCAGAATGCAAGTATGATAGTGCTTAATATGTTGTTAGTTAGCATTAGCTTACTTAGCTTCTGCTGATAAATTGTTCATCTTTTGCTATAAGTGAATATAATTTAGTTATAGGCAAATAACTTTTGGCTATAACTAAAAAACAGTTTAAACCAGCCTAGGCTGGTTGGGTCGTTTAGCTGGTTGACCAGCCTGGTTTTAGAGGAATTTTGTCCATTCCAGACTGGTTTCCAGCCATTACACCCTGGACTTAGCTGGTCAGGCTGGGAAATGACCATCTAAAACCAGCTTGACCAGCATGGGAGCCCATCCAAAATCAGCTGGTCAAGCTGGTTTTAGATGGTCATTTCCCAGCCTGACCAGCTATGACCAAGTTAGAAATGGCTGGAAACCAGCCTGGAAAAGGCCAAAACCCTTTAAAACCAGGCAACCAGATTAGGCTGGTTTAAGCCGTTTTTTTTTTTTTTTTAATCAGCAGGGTGTATTGTTATTGACCACAATGTATGTATAATAGGGCTTAATAATCTGTTAGTTAGCATTAGCCTAATAAGCCTCTAATAGAATAATAGTATCATTAGCTTATTGAGCTTATGCTGGTAAATTGTTCAAATTTGGCTGTAACTGAAAGTAATTTGGGGGCTTATTGTTATTGACCAGAATGTATGTATTATAGGGCTTAATATTTTGCTATCATTAACCTAGTTAACTCCTGCTACAATTTTAGTATAATTAGCTTACTGAGCACCTGCTGATTAATTGTTCCATCTTTGGCTATAACAATAAAATGTGGGGTTTATTGTTATTGACCAGAATGTAAGCATAATAGTGCTTAATGTGTTGTTACAGTTTTTCTTGTTTGCTTTGACCTGGTTAAAGAAACTAGGTTCCACTTCATTTTCATTTTCACTATCCCAGCCGAGCAGAAGACAGGTCTTGCAAATTTGTAAACCTTTTCTCATTGGGTTGACACATTTTCCTTACCATTTTTCAAAACAGTTAACACAGATGTCATTCAAGCAGTCCAAACTCCATTGTTTTAGCTATGGTAACCAAACAGAAACCATCTATTCCTAACCATTAGACACTACCAAGATCAGTTTGAATTCACTGAAGCAGCGATTTGTAACTCCTACACTCAAGTCTTCAATTAGCAATCAGTCTGCAAACCTTATATAAATGGTGGAAGGTCTGTGTTGTTCTGTGCCAGCATGGATGGAGGAGGTCAATAGTGGCTATGTCCTATACTCCCAAAAGATTTGACTGCACATTGGTTTAAATGTGTTTAATATTTACAGTATTTCAGTACTTTTGTCTGTTTTTACAGTATTTTAGTTTTCAGCCACAGTTTGAAAATTGTCATGAATTCAATATAAATTTAACCAAAGCATTTCCTATTCTGGATCCAATTCTTTGCAAAAAGGCAAATTTGACGGCCCAAATAGAAAGACAACAAATGGCATTGGCAATAGGCTACAATGACAAGCAATGGTGGTGCACTGACTTCTATATTTTGTATTTTGTTGTCCATTGTGTAATAATTAATTGAAAGAGCTCATATATCTGTTTGCAAGTTGTGTTGTTTGAAGGTAAAACTAGCTTTTGTTTCATATTTTAAATGTTTTGACACGATACGTGCCTCTTGCAAGCAAAATGTGTCATTTTGACCATGAGTGCTGCTGTTTAGGCCTGTGTGTCTACTGTTTTGAAAAGGTGGAGTTTAGGTGACAACTGCATCCAAGCAATCGAGAAAAACTGTTTTTGTTCATCTTTGGATATGACGGAACATAATTTGGTCCTTATTGCTGACCAAAATGTAATAGGGCTTAATATTTTGTCAGTTAGCATTAGCCTAGTTATCACGTGCTAAAATATTAGTATTATAAGCTTACTTATCTCCTGCTGGTAAATTGCTGATGTTTAGCTATAACTTAATTTAATTTGATTCTTATCTTGTTATTGACCAGAACACAAGTATAATATGGCTTAATATGTTGTTAGTTAGCATTGCCATAGTTTGACCCTGCTAGAATATTTATAAACAATTTATAACTACATCATACAGATGCTTGTCAAAAGGATTCAGACAGAATTCTAATAAATAAAGATACTTTAGTTAGCATTAGCCTATTTTTCATCAAGCAATTCAGTGTTTCCTTTGTCAGCCGAGCAACAGCCATTAACTGCAAGTACAATCCCCAATGCCCAAGACTCACTATAATCACATAGAAGTGTTGTCATATGATGAATAGGACAAAAGATTGATGATCCAACCATTATCAACTCATGAGTGAAATCCATTGATGTATTATGTAACATACAAAAGCAGAAAGTAAGTGACTGACAGGTTGATCGCCAGCATAGGTTTCAGTAATTAGTTCTCAAATGGGAAAATTAAGGATGCATAAAGCGTAAGTCAATCCTATCCCCATGCGTCCTATCTGCACAATTTAATCTGAATTTAGCATGAATGAATGTGATGGGTAGATATCATGCACATTATCATATTTTGAGGTGTTGGGTAATACCATCCCTGTATGTGGTATAAAAAGGCAGTTTTGTAAGTAAATAGCACATTCTACCATGCTGAGAATTAATTGGGGTGGGGAATAAAATACATGATGTTCCTATGGATGTCAATGTAAATAAAAAAGATCTGTTTAACTACTTTTCCCAATGGCCGTGTCATTATGTTTCTCATTATAGAGTCTAGATGTGACAGAGCTAATGGCAAAACTTAAAATGTGACTCCCTCCTTATTACAGCAGAAAAAAAAGATATTTGAGCAAATCTGTTGTATTTACATAAAATGAATCACAACCAAAGGGCAACTATAAACTATTCTAACAAAATACTTTAGGATCATGATACAACATGTGTTTATCCCAATAAATTTGTAAGAAATAAGCCTAAAATAAAATTGTAATTTAGGGTGTTTTCACACTTGTAGATCTTTTATTTAATTTAGTTTCAAGAGGTTAAAATTGTCACAAATGTTGCACTTTGTTCTTGTTGTGGTTCACTTTCACACGCCAAAGCTTTTTGAAAGGACCAAAGTAGCTAAAACAAGTCTTTTATTTTTCAGACTCCCGCTAAGCTGTCATGCATCCTTATTTTATTTATTAATTTTCACAACGGATAAAGAGTCCTGTATCATAATTTTGTATGGTTTGAATTTGACATGAAACGCACTTTTACCTGAAGTAATGATATCCTGCCCTAGTCATAATTCTTTCTTTATATAGCCATATATGCATATTACATATCCAGAATACACCAGAATACTGTGTGATATAGTCTGGTTCATCAATTCTTTGAGTTTTGCTTTCTCACTACAATAGATCTGCTCCAGAGTTTGTTTCAATCAAGCCGAGACCACCTCATTCAGGCGATCTCAGACCGATTGGTTAGGTGTGGATCCGAGCACGATTATGGGATTCACATATGCCAAATGAAGGTTCAGAAACAAAAGTCTAAGTGTGAAAGCACCCTAACAGAAAAAAAGGACACGCTAAATGGTGGTTTAGTAGAATGTTTTGTTGGGTGTAAAACATTTTTGACACCTCATTTCAATATAAATGTAAGATTTTTTAATATTTAAGATGTTAGGTGAAATTTTATTGATTTATTCATTCGTTCGTAGCAACTATGGCTATATTCATGGAAAGAACAAGTTAATCCGTGCCCAAGTCTTTCTTACATATAAATACAATTTACACTCTTTAACTTAACTTACTTAACCTGCAAGTCTTTGGACTGAGAGGAAACCAGAGTAGAGGTCTGCACGAACTGTTTTTATAGTCTCACTCCCGTGAGGTTTTATTCCGCACTGACCGATTTTCTACCCAACCTGACCATTCCAGCTAACTTTAGATCTGGTTTCTCTGCCATGATAAAGCAAGCTTTGGGGACCGTTATGCAGATAATGATGCATTTTTTTTCCACACAGACTGTGTGGAAAAAAACATGCAAAAAGCACTGGTAATGCGTTCATCATGTGTAACAGTCATGAGCACTGGCTGTAAAGGTGCTCAATGAGAATGAGGAAATCACAGATGTGCTGTTCTAAAAAAATGTCAGGACTTGGGAACGCTATATTGTTAGACCCCCCGCTCCTGTTTAAATTACACCCGAGTAACCAACGGCTACCGCATTTTATTCTGAAATTTATTACTGTGCCCCAAGAAATCGGATGGGGTACCGTGGGAATGCAGACCTCTAAACCAGAGTACCTGGAGGAAACCCTTATATTGTGCATTTGTATATTTTTTAACCCCTAAAATCTGTAAAAATGGGTGGCTAAAAACATTGACACAGGATTTCAGTTTTTACTATTCCTACATATGCTTTCACTCACCCTAAACATGATGACTTCATTAAAGAAAATTATGTCACGATCACCAGCAAGCTAGCTTGGGTAGATTGCTGGCAAACAACACATCTTTCATTGAACTGGACTACAAATACCATCAAGCACCTCACACACACCAGTTACTTATTCCCTCTGATTGCTCCCACACAGCTGGAAGCTCACGATGAACTGATTACCAGAACACAAAATTCACCTCACTTTCTCACACACAGTCATGAATATAGTTTGTCTGTAACATCACAAAGCATACCCTAGTCTAGCCTTGCCATGTTTCCACACCCTTGTTTTGTTCTTCGTTTATCCTGTTTGCTGCCTGCACCAACCACTGCCTTTGACCACAGCTATGATTTTGAAATACCCATATGTTACAATTGACCCCGGACTCATTCGGTTGACTGTTTCCAGACTCGTTCGGTTACAGATTATTATCTCAATTAATATATATATTTATACATATGTGTGTGTGTTTATATATATATATATATATATATATATATATATATATATATATATATATATATATATATATATACATATACATACACACACACACACACACACACACACACACACACACACACACACATGTATAAATATATATATTAATTGAGATAATAATCTGTAACCCAACGAGTCTGGAAACAGTCAACCGAAAGTTCTTCAGTTGTTAAGTTTAAACCCTGCAGATAAAAACTTTTACAACCTATTAAAAAAAAGCATCCAAAATACACTTTCAATGTTTCCTTTTCTTTTCAATGTGTGTCTATATTTCAATTGCAACACATATTTTTAAAGGCCATTTTCTGAACTGCACTGAGCCATAAATCTCCCCTTCAGCAGCACATACATACACCTAACTTAAAACTTTTATTCATACCTATATTTTGAAGGTTATTGCAAGGGGGCAAATGTTCATAACATGCCTTTTCACTTTCTGAATTATGGCACCATAATCTGGTAATTGTCTGTTTGTCCACATCTGTCTTAAAAAAACCAAATGTGCCTTCTACCCAAGAGCCCTGTTGTACCTCACGCTTAGCGTACTTAGAATAATAAATGTTATATACAATAAGACACAGTAATACCTGATTGCCGATATTGCCTTGGGCAAAGAATATAAGTCATGTCGTCAACACTTTGCAATAAACGAAACAAGGACTCATTAAGTAATCATTTGTCAACATATGAATTGCTCTCATGATCATACTGAATCAGGCCCTGGGGGATTGAAAAGCTTCAATTTCAATCGTAGAAACCGTCTAAACAGTCAATGGGAAGGCTAAATTGAGCCTTCTGATTAAGATTTCCCCAGTATCACATCAGTGATTGCTGATCACTAAGAGAAAACAGCATTCCCCTGATGCTTATGTGCCTGTATTTCCATCTTCAGTAAATGTGTTCTTGGGAAACTAAACATTGATGGGATTTTACAATTGCCATGACTTCATTTTGTCCTCTTTCTTGGTGCTGTTTATTGATCTATTTCAGTTTAGCTCTATAGGAGTTTTGTTGTCTCTTCTTTTATCAGCATGCACTGATTAGATAAAGCCAATCAAGCCAAATTAGGTTTTTATACAATATGCAATTTGGCTAGTTTGTTTTTCTCCCTCAAGTAATGTAGATTGTACACCAGAGTACAAGAAATAACTTTTGTACAAGCATTGCATTTATTTGTTTTTCAAGAGCTGTAGTCACTCATAAGTGCCTTCGGAAGCAGCTTACCAACACACACTTGTTGTTGTAGGTTATATGACCTCAATTAACATAACAGATGCAATATTCAGATATCGGATCACAAAATATGATAAGTAGAAGTGCCCTCGAAAATGTAATCCATTAAATGCTTGAAACCTTTTGCAATCAGGAATAAACACCTAAACCATTAAACTCAGCATTATCATCAAAATTCTTAGAATTTTTTTTTTTTATGGAGTGCTTGAAGCCTGAATATGTTGACATTGTTTTCTATTATTGTAGTATATATA
The DNA here is from genome assembly GCF_052040795.2 of Danio rerio. Lineage (NCBI taxonomy): Eukaryota > Metazoa > Chordata > Actinopteri > Cypriniformes > Danionidae > Danio > Danio rerio. The sequence continues at coordinate 31,858,963 of NC_141031.1, forward strand.
TATATATATATATATATATATATATATATATATATATATATATATATATATATATATATATATATATTTTTTTTTTTTTTTTTAATTGGACTACTAAAAAGCACATGAGCGACAAATGAGTTTTCTATGCAGTTATATGGGAAAAAGAGATCGCAGGATCTACAATGTCAAGTTGAGATTATGCAGCTGATCGGCACCACAGTTCAGAACATTGTGATTTGTCAAGTCATCGCAAAGTTTAACCCTAAAATAGAGTGAAAGATTTTCATTTGGATGTGTTTTTAAGACCTGTGATTGTGTACAATTTTGAGCTATTTTAAACTTAGAGGTTATAAAGGTACACAAACTAAAATGAATTTTATTTAATTATTTATACAATAAAAGCTCTACACCAGGAGTGCCCAAACTTTTTCTTATGAAGGGCCAAAAACTAAACTTGGAGGATTGATAAAAATATATGTACATATAAAAATATATGTAATTTAATGAATACTGTAATTTATTACATTTAAAACACTTTAATTGTATTAATAATTATACATGTTTGTTTTTACAATAAAAAAAAACATGACAATCCCCTTTATAACAATAAAAATACACTTTGCTTTGATTCGCTTGCTTATGTCTTCTGCCATGACCTATATCCATCAAGAGACTGCATTTATTTATTATTTTTATTTGATTCATTCACAACATTTAATTTCAGTTGGCTTTTTTGTAGCTAAACAGTTAAAAAAAAAAAGTTACGGTCAATTCAAAATGACAATGCATGTTAAAGGTTAAGGTAAAGGTAAGTTAAAGGCAAGTTCTTTACAATTAATTTTACTAATCAAAAACTGGGTTTTTAGATTTACAATTTATTATTTATACCTTTAACCTTCTATATACATTCAGACCTTTACAAAATAACCTAATAGTACATGTTTACACATTTACTTAATATTCAAATAATGTTTGTCAAAGTACAATCAATAATTTAGAAAAATACAGCATAATATAGTTTTGGAAATTACAAAAAATAAAAAGAAAATAAATAAATAAAAAAATAATAAAAAAAAAAAATATATATATATATATATATATATATCCATCTAGGATCACAAATGTGAAGCATGCATAAAATTGTACCAAAACTACAAGATCTATTTGTGTTTTATATATGTTACACTTGTGTTTCAAATATGATTTAACTTCAAGCCCCGGCTGGGTCAGTTGGCATTCCTGTGTGGAGTTTACATGTTCTCCCAGTGTTTGCGTTGGTTTCCTCCGGTTTCCCCTACAGTCTAAAGACATGCGCTATAGGTGAATTTAAAAAGCTAAATTGGCCATAGTGTATGTGTGTGAATGAGAGTGTGTGGTGTTGAGTTGCGCCAGGAAGGAGATCTGCTTCGTAAAACATATTCTGAATAAGTTGGCGGTTCATGCTGCTGTGGTGCTCCATGATTTATAAAAGGTCTAAGCTGAAAAGAAAATTAATGAGTGTGAGGAATTGAACAAACTTTTGCACAATAAAATGTGATATTTTGACTGAGACTTTACGATTATCCAACTGAAAAAGCCTGAGGAGAAAAGATAACCTTTAACAGCTTTGCTTTTTGTCATTAGAGACAGGTCAAGCATGACCATTTTATTTGTCCTTTATCAATGTCAGATGTTCCAATTACAAGCCCATCGCATGATTACTGACCTATATTAAACCTTAATTTGCTGGTTTCAGTTTGTAACAATCTGGTGAGCTAATCGTCCTTTTTTGGGCCAATATACTCTGGGTTTGTCGTTTAGATATCTTTCAAATAATAATATGCCTTACTTCAGCAGTTCCCAACAGGGGGGTCACGGCCCACAAGGGGGCCTCAGCAAGCTTTGGGCGAGCTCATATTAAAAAAAAAAAAAAAAAAAAAAAAATCTTAGCAGTGGACAATTAGGAAAATGATCATGTTGCTTAGTTCATTTTATCCCCTAGCTCAGTGGTCCTCAACCACCGGTCCGTGGATCAATTGGTACCGGGCTGCACAAGAAATCATTAACTATTTCAGTTTTACTTATTATTTAAGTCTGAACGATCTTTTATTTTGAAAAATGACCGTATTCTGTCACTTATATCTTGTCACTTTAGCGCCCAAATTTAACCCAAAAGCAGCAAAATAAGTAAGAAACAGACATCTTCGAAAAGTTTCTTTGCTACAGGAAAAAGGCCCAGTGAACAACCCGCGAACTGCAAAGGAATAGTTCCGCAACCCACAAGTCAACAAATCAGGTGAATCCACCATGGCTGTGCAGGAAGATCAACTGATGGAGATTGCAAATGACAGCAGCCTTTTAGGGGCCGTTTGCATATTGCGTATTTCTAGAGTTTGCACAAGTTTGTTGTTTCCAATGGAGGTGCGTCTTGCACGCACAAGCGGCGTGACACGCTTGCACTAATGAAGCCCGAGCCGGGAGCGCACTGTGAGTCACATGACAACAATTGATTGATAAGCTTCAGCTTGCATGGAATATTCACATTTCGGTAAGACTAATTATCTCAGACAAACACTGAACACCCAAACACTGCAGTCCTTTGTACTTTTCTACATAGATAAAACTTGTATCAGTGATTGACAGCAATGTTTTGCAAGTTTGTCATCCTCTGTGAAAACGGTTGATGGTCGCATAGCAACCTACGAAACACCCCTAACCCCCCGCAGTAAAATTGTCAAGCGTTGACCGCTCCGTGGTGATAAAAGGTTGAGGACCACTGCCCTAGCTGACCAAAAATGGACAAATTTGTAATCTGTCCTCCACAAATAAGACGCAGCAATCCTCACATTAATTGATAGAGCATAACAAAAACCATCAAGTAGTAAAGTGTAATTGCCTTTATTATTTTTTCCCCTAAACACCAGTGTGAATTCTGATATTTTTTGTTATTGATTTTCAAATATGGTCAGTTTAAAGGCCAAAGGCTTACGTTTTTCAGTTACAAATGGTCTACTGATGTTTTGCTTTTATATTTTCATTAGGCTATTATTCATCCTTTATTAATCCGGGGTCTCCACAGCGGAATGAATTGACAACTTATACAGCACGTTTTATGCAGCGGATGCCCTTCCAGCTGCAACCCCTTCTCTGGGAAACATTAGGCTATTATTTGTGCATAAACATATCTAGATATAGTAATAAACATATCATTTGAAAACAACATTTTTTGTCATCATTACTGCAAACTTATATGAGCGATAATATTATTAAATGTGGAGGGGGGTTTTACAATATTTTTGGGGGAAAAAGGGGGTCCACTGGTTGGGAAGGTTGGGAACCACTGCCTTACTTCATTTAGATCTCCTTAAAATGAATACCAGTGCTAGAATTATAGTTAGCACTGGCACATTTGTGGCTTGCCTGTGGTCTTGAAAGTTTCAGTGTGTGCCAAATTTTCATTTAGTGACACATCCAAAAAAAAAAATAAAAAATTAGCAGACTTGTAATGTTAAAAAGAAACAGAATTGTAATGCAAGTTCTATTAATAAAAGCATGACAATTACAGTTTTAAAGGGCCCTAATTTTAAAAGTATAACCCAGAAATGAAAATTAACTCATCATTTATTCTCACACATGCAGTTCTTTTCACACATGTAGTTCACAACCTTTGAGTTTTTCTGATTTTTTTAAGAATGCTGGTTGGCGGGACCCATCAACTTCCATAGTACAACAAATCAAACTACAAAATGGACTACAAATACGTTCATGCACCACACACTCACACCTGTTCTGGTTTTCCACTGATTGCTATACACACAGCTGAAGCTGTTCAGAACTGATTACAAGGACTTTTAAAGCAGCACAGACACATACTAGTTGCTGAGTCTTGTTTATCTGTTTAACTGTACTGTGACATTATGAGCATTTATTTTGCCTTGTCTTGCTGTGTTTGACCCTTGCTTTGTTCTGTATATTTATGTTGCTTGCTACCTCTACTGACCATTTGTCTGTTATCTGACTATGACTCTGGATTGCCTGTATACATCTGTTTGTCCCTGTTGACCATTGCCTGCCTGACCATTCTCTTGAAAAAATCTATCGATTTTACCACTATAAGCTGGTTGGTTACACACTATATGGATATGAATGGTAATGTATTATATAAAATTTATATATTATTCAAAATGTACAATTTAAGTCAAAAGAAAACAAATTTGTTCCTTTAATCAGCCACAGGACACAATTACGGTAGCCGTTCATCCAGCCAATCACAGCAAAGGAAATCAACAACATGTATACTACATGAAATGATGCATGACTCTCATTACAAATCCACAAGCAATATGTGGGAAATTAGTTGGTTTAAATGCAATCAGATTTTTTTCATGGTCCATACCCACTCTTTTCCTATTTCCAATTCATGCAACTTACATTTATGGATTTGGCAGAGGCAAATACAAATTATAGCATATTCAGGTAACCATTTTATAAATACATGTGTTTCCTGAGATTGAAACTATCATTGTTGAACTATAAATCAGTGTTCAGCCAAGCAAGCTGCACGAATCACAAAATAATGTATTTATGAAAGGGCATAATGTTTTTATATGAATGTTTCTCTTGCATGTCTTGTACACAATTCTATGGGTAATATTCCAGGAAACTAGGAAACAACCTATATGGTAATAAAGGCTAGAGGACAAATTGACAATCGGTTTAAACTTAGTTTTTTTAAATGTTTGTTTGTTTTTTGGACTCTGAAAATGCAGTCATTGACTTGCATTTTATGAATTACCATGAACCATGTTTTCATCTAAACATGTTTTTCTTTAATGATTTATGGAATAAAAAAAGTTTCCTATATCTTGCATGGATTCAGGAAAAGTAAATAAACAATAAACTTAAATTGAGGGATGAAAGGTTTTTTTAAAGGATTTGTTGTTGAGTGTTGGGACCTTAACTACTGTATAGTCAGTATGTATAGTGTATAGTGTTATAGTAGCAATACTTGTAATTTGCATTGTTTACTTGGTTTTTAATTCCAATATGAAAGTAAAAGAAATTTTAACTAGGCCATATCTATGGTTATTTTCTTTCAACAAAGTATTTTGTTCTGTCTGACTAGATACATTGATATAATGCAAAAGATATGATTTACAATATAATTTCCAACAACATCAGTTTTGTCCAGGAGTCAGAATCTAAGCTTTTGTCCTTAAAATGATAATAAAATAATAATAAAAAAAATTAAAATGATAAAAAAAAGCTTTTATTCTAGCCGTAATAAAGCAAATAAGACTTTCTCCAGAGGAAAGAATATTATCAGACTGATGAAAATGTCCTTGCTCTGTTAAACATCATTTAGGAAATATTTAAATATGTATACCCCAATATATATATATATATATATATATATATATATATATATATATATATATATATATATATATATATATATATATATATATATATATATATATATGAACCTTAAAAATATTTATTTATTATTTTATTTATTTTTGTGTGTGTGTATAACATTAAAAATATTTAGGCTGAGTTTATACCTGTAGAAATGTGATTTTACAGTAGTTTAATCTCCTAAGATCTCTATTCTTTGGTTAAACAAGTCTTTTGCATCCTCTGGCTAAAAAAAAAAAAAAAAAAAGATGCAATATTAGCTTTATAGGTCTTCTCGTATGGAAAATACAAAATAAAATACATTTCAGCAGGAACAGGGAAAAGAACAAAATGATTGCCATGCAATTACTAATCCCAGGTCAGGTAATAAGTGGAAAAATGCATCTTGCAGGGCTGTGATTTCTTTCTTTTTTTCTTCTTCTTCTTCGTCTTCATCAAATATGCCTACATTTGTTCAGCATAAATAAGGGAGAGATTTAAAGGAAATGAAAAATATATATTCAGTGCTTAGGACGAATGTACAGTACAGTTAAATGACATTCTCATGCGCAAATATAGGTCATGGACATCCTTTTCAGTAATTGTGCGAAAATCATCAGGCATAATGGCTTGCTTTTACAGTATTCATAGCTTATACAGGTTTTTTTTTTATTTCCCTTCCACTTTTCAAGAAGTCATATTTAAAAGACACTCCACAATAGCGCTCTTTGTGACTACAGTGCAGCAGGACGTGTTGCTTTAAAGGGACAGTTTTTTGATGGATGGCACTATTGTCTGGATGGCCAGGGAGCTTTAGAAACTTCAGTAGCTGAGTCCCTTTTGGAGGCTCAAGAAGAAGTGGGAACATTATTGCCCGTGGCACTGTGAGATGGCTACATCCCCGGAAGGCCATTAGCTGAGGTGTTGGGCTTCTGTCTGTTGGTCTCTCACAGGTTGGAGTGGACCGAGGTTGCAGCTCCTATAGCTTGAGCTGTTTAGTCTTTTTTTGTCAATGTTAGAAGAGGTCTGTGAACTGTGACAGAGGAAAATGTGCTTTTGTGCAGGATGTATGACTTATAGAGTTAAGAGGTTTTGAGTGTTTTTAGTCTGAAATGGAATATACAGTATTTTGAATGGCAGTGTTAAGTGCTGGTTGGTTAATTTTGATCAGTTCAATTTTTGAGACTTTGGATTTGTGTGACTTCTTCATTCGTGCAATCATAGTTACTGTTGTTAGGTCATAGTGATGTAATAAATACGGATGGCTGACATGAAACTGATGTTTTGATAGTATCGAGATTCTAAAGCGCAAGTGTTTCGAATCACTGGACTAAAGCAAGATCCGAAGCACTCAAGTTATGTGACTAAAGTGATTCAAAGCATTGGTCATTTCAGAAGCGTTTCGAGACCTGGCGAATCTGCGTTTGACTGACAGGGTCGGAGAAAAATCTGTATCTCATGTAGCCTGGTATGAGTTCTAATCACGAAATTATGTCTTGCTGTTTTTTAAAGTTACTTATTTATGACCAAAACAAGACATTAATTCCAAAAATGTTCATTTAGATGTCAGAACAATGTTAAAACAAAACACGTTACAAAAACATTTAAAAACTAACATCATCCTGGATTCGAACCACTGCTTCACTAAATCACATGAAACCTTAACTCTACAATGTGGAGTTTAATACTTCAATTTGCTCTACCATTTCTTTGCTGAAGATGTTTTAGAGCAGGGGTCACCAATCCTGGTCCTGGAGGGCCGGTGTCCCTGCAGGGTTTAGCTCCAACTTGCCTCAACACACCTGCCTGGATGTTTCAAGTATACCAAGTAAGACCTTGATTAGCTTGTTCAGGTGTGTTTGATTAGGGTTGGAGCTAAAATCTGCAAGACACCGGCCCTCCAGGAACAAGTTTGGTGACCACTGTTTTAGACCAATACCATTCCAGAGAAATACTAATACCAATACTATTGCCAGTAGGTTTCACTGTAGAGGCTAATTTCGAAACGTTTTGAAACTTCGACACATTTGCTTCGACTGTTTCAGTGTTTCATGAAGTCTTGCTTTGCCCACCTCTAGTAATAACCTTTAAATGCATTGCCCTAATTACCAAGCACAGTCAGTGTTGTTTTATTTGAATTATTAAATGTCTTTGAATTCTGTAATAAATGTCTTTAAATTCAGTAAGCATTCTGTGCTTTGAAATTATTTGAGAATAATTGTATTATTTATAATATTTATTTATAAATTTGAATTAACTTTGTCATTTTTTTATTTTATAAAATTATTATTTATTTACTTTTTTTCCTGTGAGAAGTTCAAGTCTTCATAAGAGTGCTGACCACAATCTATTAAAACCTTTTAACCTTCTCAAACAAGCCACAGTCAATATTTTCTTATTTAGCGTATTTTTCAGATTTATTTAAAAGGTAATTTTATTTTATTTAAAATTCCGTTTAAATAAATAAATATTTTTGTTTGTTTGTTTATCGATTATATATTTTATTTAGCATTTCATTTTATGTCTTATGTTTATGCCATGTCATTGTACTCCCAAATTTGTCTTTGAATTCTGTGAGAAGTTCAAGACCACAAAACAGTAATAAATCTGAGTCCTTTAAAACCCATTACCCGAATAGTCAACAGTCAGTGTTTTCTTATTGAGGGTCATTTTATCACTAAGACCCTTAAATAAAAGAGTGTGGGGACAATTTATTTTGGATTTGGATCGTTGTTATAGATTATTTCTGTCCGCTAGCACTGGAGTCTCTTGGATGCTTCTATGGTATTGTGAAAATGCTTTGACACAACCCATTTTCAGTAATGACTATCATTTGTCCAAATGATGATTTTAGTCTTTTCTGACTTCACCAACTGAAATATGTCATTTTCATAATCCATTACTCATTTTATATGGCTTATGCACTGTATCTTTTACAGGCGGCATTACAGTTAGCATTAAGTTTGATATTTATTTTATTTTTTTATTATCATTATTTTAGTTTCATGTTTTTAGTGCTTGCAGGATTAACCTCTCACTACACAATACAATGTATATTTATATATATTATTATATTTAGATAAATATAGGCCTATTTAAAAATTATAAAAATGTAAAATGTAAAGAATATAGAGATAAAACATAAGACATAAAACTGCCTGACTAAGGGATTTGTGGTATATTTTTAGAGATTAGTTTAGCTCTATACTCTTCTTTTGTGATGTGTGTGCTATACAGTGTAAAAGCAGCCTTTGCCTTTTCATGCTATATTTCTGTGCTGAAAAAAGCAGTTGGCATGAATCAGAGTTTCGAGAACAGATTACAGTTTGGAGAAAAGATTACAGGGAACTGGTGATAATAACAACAGAGAAAATGATGTCTATGTCTTTATTTTGCCTACAAAAGATTTATATACGTTGATAAAGGAAGCTCATTCATTCATTCATTCATTTTCTTGTCGACTTAGTCCCTTTATTAATCCAGGGTCGCCACAGCGGAATGAACCGCCAACTTATCCAGCAAGTTTTTACACAGCGGATGCCCTTCCAGCCGCAACCCATCTCTATGAAACATCCACACACACATTCACACACACACTCATACACTATGGACAATTTAGCCTACCCAATTCACCTGTACCGCATGTCTTTGGACTGTGGGGGAAACCGGAGCACCCGGAGGAAACCAGGAAGGCAGGGAGAACATGCAAATTCCACACAGAAACGCCAACTGAGCCGAGGTTCGAACCAGCAACCCAGCAACCTTCTTGCTGTGAGGTGACAGCACTACCTACTGCGCCACTGCCTCGCCCATAAAGGAAGCTCATTTTATAAAAAAAAAAAAATCTGAATTAATTTATTGTGGCAAGTTTTATGTACAGTGCTTTAACAGTCTATGTGATACCTAGACTTTATTTAATTGTATATTGGGTACCACAAGTCAGCAGACAAAAACAATGTCTATATTTACTGTAAACCTTTCATTGCAGTTACTGTAAAGTACAGCATTATAAAAACTTGAGCTCCATTTTTAGTAGTTTGAAACAATTACATCTTTGCAGATAGGAGTTACTGTACAGTACAAAAAAATCAGTAATGATCTGCCAGTACTTTTTTTTACATACTTGTTTCATTATATGAGCAATATCACACGAGTAGCAGTGTGAAATGGCTGTATATCGGCACTGGTGGGAGGCTTGTGTTAGCTCGAGGTCACAGGCCTAGTGTATTAGTGTCCCACCAGTGATAATATACAGCCATATCGCACTGCTACGAGTGTTATATTGCGTTTATAGATAATCAGGTTTATAAAAAAGAAAATCAAGAGGAACTAAGAGGAACTACTTCCGCCATTCATTGACATCTGCAGCTGACGTCAGAACAGCAGAAACCGTTGCTACTTCAGAAACGTCACTTTAGAGCTAGTATTTGAATGATTCATAAGCGTAATGTCTAAAGTTATGACAAAACAGGTGATTTTGCTCACATTTTAAGACTATAAGGGTAAACAGCATGAAATGCCATCAGTCTACAGAGATTTCCCAGCATTTCTGTATTGCAATCAGGAAATCACAATAAAAATCCCCAAAAAAGCCAAAGCAAAGCGAACACTACCAGGTTACTGTTGTGTTTGCGATAAGGAAAACTGCTAAACACATGCGGGCATTTCTTCTCTCTTTTTGATCAGGAGACTCATCCAACCTGCCATTCTTAGAACTTCCAAACAAAACTTGCGGGGTCAAGATGGAGGAAACGAAAGTTCAAGTAGGGAATAGAAGGGGATAAAAGAGGGAGGAAAAGGAAGACAGATAATGTTTTTTTTTTTTTTTTTTTTTAGGGTGTGTGTGTGTTTGGTGGCCAAGAATCATAAAGAGAGAAGAAAAGAAATGTGCGAGGGTGAAGAGTTGTTGGTTTGATGCTTGTGAAGACAAAAAGACACACAAAAATGTGTGCTCCAGGGTAAAATGTCAATACAAAAAAAAAAAATACATGTAAAAACTGTGAAGTTTCAACATCAAAAATTGCAATAGGAAAGTTTGAATTTGCAATATGAAGTTATAAAAGTTTGAAAAGCACTGTGTGAAAGGCTATTTAAGCTTTTTTTTATTTTGAACTGTCTTAAAAATGCTACATTTTACTGCCATCAGACAATTGCTCATACCTGTTATAATTTAATACAACCTTTTGGGGCTAAATGCAGTAATGCAGTGGATAATTTGTGTGTTTTACCTTGTTGGCAGCATACAGGGAAAAGCAAATGGAAATATTTAAGCGAGTGAGTGAAAATGTTACCATGATGGCCTTGAATGACACATCCCACCACACCAGAGACCGCAGCCTGATACAGCAAAGTTAAACATCCTATTTAAATGCATTGAGGCCTGCTAGATAAAAAACAGAAATACTATGGTTTGAAGAATTTGCTGGCATTTGGGTGGAGCTCTAAAATGTGATTTATCCATGTATTCCACTGACTCTCTCTCAGTTATGGGATGAATATTTTTTAAGCCAATAATCTAGATAGATCTGAGATTTCTCATTCCTTTTTGGGGGCTTCTTTGTTTTTGTTGTTTATTATGGAAAGCCCCGAAGCTGAACTCTTGGTAAGACTTTGTCCGTCAAAATAACCACTGTAACTATTCAAACCAAAGCATGTCTTTGACAACACAAAGAGGGATGCATCTTGGAAACTGCGCATCGCTAAATGATGGACAACAGTGAGTTTGGATTTCAAGCACGCGATTATGTAATGTCTGAGGAAAGTAATTTACACATAGCGCTATACGCCCTTTTTGAGTGTTGAGCCAAATGCTGCCAGATACTTATAAAAGACAAGTCTGTTCAGCCACCCAGCAGTGGAGCTGGGCTGATAGAAGAGCAATGTATATGGAAAATGATGCCTATTAAACGCAGCTCAGTATGTCCCCCACAGACTGCAAAAAAATTATGTCTGGAAAGGGAAGTATCTATTGTCAGGTACAGGCAAGTCACACTTTTTAAACTTTTTTTCATTGACTTGCCAGTCAGATGTAACGGAGAAAACATCTATTGTTTTCCTGGTACAGTAATTGTCTGTTCCAGCTATAGGAAAACAGTATATGCAATGATTCTTACTGTATGTTTACAGGGCACACATTCTTAAAATACTGCATATATTTTAATACTCTGATCTACAAATTTTGAAGGCCTCTAAAAATTGATATTATTTAAAACTTTGCGGAAAATACACAAGTAGTACACTTTATTTACTATCTATCTATCTATCTATCTATCTATCTATCTATCTATCTATCTATCTATCTATCTATCTATCTATCTATCTATACATATACATATACACACACAATGAAGTTTTTACCTGTTCAAAAATAAGTTGCCCATTTTATTTGCATTTTTTTACTGTATTTTTTTTTTTGTTCAACTTTAAAACCAATTTTTTCCTTTCTCCTGCACAGTTTGTATTATTTTAAAATCCTGTATCAGTAATAATAGTCTAAAATCTTACATCTAAATCAACAAATAAATACATTTGAATTTGAATTTATTTCATGTGCCAGGATTTAAAGGGCACCTATGATGAAAATCCTCTTTTGTAAGCTGTTTAGACAGAAATGTGTGTAGGCATAGTATGTCCACAGTCATATTTGGGTGATACAAACAAAATAAGTCTCTTTTTTTATTTCTTTACGGTAAAATAGGATCCAAATCCCTCCCAACCACAAGGTGACATTTGAGTGCAGTTTCCTTGCCCACCAAATTGATTGACAGACATTTATTAACATGTCTCTTTAGTAACATGTATAATCACATCAACATCAAGACAGGACGTGTGCAAAGCAACTGGGATTAAAAGATCTGTTGAGCTCTCTGTGATCATCAATCATCATCAAATGTGATCAATAATGAGTTTTACAAGTATAAAATGTTTTTAAACAGTGCATGTTTGTAATGAATTACACTGATTTTACACTGATTTTTAAAATAGGTGCCCGTTAATATACTTTGGCAAAAATATACTTTACGCTGGTCTAGGTCATCTGTGCAAAATATGTTGACTTATCTGTATAAATGGGACATGTATATGAAAGAAAATGTATAGGCATTGTAATTTTAGCTATGCAAAAATGTAGACAGAGCCATCTAGTGGATTTGTTATCAGAAACGTGCAAAGAAACGTATCAGGAGGAACATATATTATGTTAAGCAAAAATGCACTCTAAAGCAAACCAATGAATATAAACCAATAAGTGTTTGCACATTCTTTTTCAATAAAAAATGCATATCAAAGTTAGTGACCCAATTAAAGTTACAAGACAAAGCAGTGGCACTTGAAAACTGTTTTACCTTCGCCTGCCACTATACTCTTAGCTCAAACCGCTCTTTGATAAGATCTCTGAAGAACTGGATGATGATGTTGGCTCTGGGCGAGCGACCGTTCGTGATAATCAAGTATCAGAAAAATGTCTCATCCTCCTAAATAAGATCCCACGGCAAGGTTTGTTCATTAGTAGATCATTGTAACAATGATAATCTTCCAGAAAACTTGCTCTAGGTGAACGGAGGCTCTAAATGAATGCAAATCATTTGGAAATTCTGTGGCTACGATTCCATGAGGCGAAGCATGTTCTGCCCCATCTGATAATCCTTCTAATGTCATTTCCTCTGGCATTACAAGCAATGGGAACTAATTAGCGTCTTAATTTTCTAAGGGGAAGCAAATAGGACCCATGTGGTAAAATACAATAAACAGCAAGGGCGCGCGAGTCATTAGAGACTGAGAAAGTCAAAAGCTCGGCTTTCACAGGCTTTTCATTTTCCATTTAAATGGAGTTCTTCTTACTAAACAAAGTTGCCACGCAATTACTTCGGTTTATATAAAAAGTGGTGCTGTTACAAAACTGTAAATGCATGTTTAATTGCAGCAGACCCTTCAGTGCCCTCCTTACACTGCATGTCTTGACGTTTTTTTTATTTTCTTTTCCCTCGCTTTGAATACGTCTAGCGATTAATTATGAGATACAGCTGCGGTGGCACTTGCATCAAGACTGGCTTCTATTTGTCTAATGCTGTCAGTCGGATATACATGGCAAAGCAATTATGATAAGCCATAACGGACCAATGCCAATCAATCGTTTCTATAATTAACATTAATACAGAAAGATGAATGTGAAAGGGATAACCTCCATTAAGCCTGCAATTGTAGGGAATTCCGACGTGCGCTTTCAAAGCCACAGCGTTTCTCAAAACACATAAATGTTCCTCATTATGACAAATGACCTTTTAGGCTTATTGCCTCTGCTGCAAAAGCATTGCACTGACACCTGCTGCAATTACAAGTACAGTAATTATCTGTACCCTTGGGCACTTGCTAGACAGAAAGGTCGCAAAGTAGGGGTGTCATGCGTTGAACGGAGATTGTAGGACATTATCATTCTCTAGGTGACTACATAATTGAAATGAGATTCTCGCCATGTGGGCTGTGTAACAAGACATGGGAATATGTGAAAGGAAGCAGTGGTTTGAAAATAAAGCTGTTCAGTTTGCAGTTTTAAAAGCTAGAAGAGACTCTGCATTTTCAAGCCATGATTCTCTGGGGAATATCTTATGGGTTTTCCCGAAGAATGGTTTCCAAGTAGTGAGTTAAAATAGTTTTTGGGTAAATTTATTTTAGAAGATTTAAAAAAAAAAAAAAAAAAACATTTAAAGCTTTTTTTATGGTTTGAGATATAAATTATGTTTTATATTTTATATATTATCTTGTTTTAATATATATATATATATATATATATATATATATATATATATATATATATATATATATATATATATATATATATATATATACAGTTGAAGTCAGAATTATTAGCCCCCCTGAATTATTAGTGCCCCTGTTTATTTTTTTCCCCAATGTCTGTTTAATCTCTGGGCAAAGCAGAGTACAGGTAGGCCCTGAGAACATAACACTTTACGCAAGATGTGCCACAGTAATGATTGCCAATTGAAATGATCTACAGCTAAGAAGGGAAAAGCTCCAAAATGAAAGACAATTAATGAAATCAGACCTGGGATGTGACACATTACATAAGTGTAAGTAAGTGGTTGCCTCCTTGTTTTCTATAGCTTGCAAATTATGTATTTAATAGTGTTTTGTTACTTGCAACCGCTTGCACTGTATCAGGTTAATTCTTTATATTCTCATATTGCTGCTTTGTTTATGAATTTAAATGCTTTTGTGAGCATGCATTTTTGTTGTCCCTACACACATGCAGCAGTCAAGGTTAAGAATAGTTTAGCTTTTGCTGCTGTGTGAATTAATACTGAATGTGTGTCATTTAAGAATAGAGCAATATGCTGGTGTTTAACTGCACTGCTTTTGGGGGTGAGGTGTCTGAATAACACTGCTGAGAACCGGGTACTGTTTACTGTGGTATTAGTAAGCTTACTATGAAGTGTGTTTCGGGCTGCGATCGGATCTTATACCAATGTTGGTGACCCGGGGGCTTGATAAACCACGCTGGGCATTTTACTGTCTCGTACTTAAGGTTGTCGACCAATCGCAACAGGATCGCATTGATCCAATCGTTGCAGATTAGCTTCTCCGTAAGGAGGGGTTTGGGAACAAATGAATTGCTAAATGATTCATGTGGGAGTCACTGGGATAATCATGTATATATAAATGCATATTATAAGACAATGAAAGTGTTTTTTGACCTTGCATGCAGATCAGTATGTCGTTAGAGACCCATAAAACCCGAAATATGACCCTTTTTAACGATAATAGGGGCTCCTTAAGCAGTTGATGACATGCGCTCTGAACGTTCTAATCACACCACTGTGATTGTACACTTAAGGAACCCGCCAAGGCTGATCACACTGGTGTGATTGTATGCATGAGAGGTTTAATCTGATGAACTAAGGCCTGATAGAGGTCCAACTAAAGCTGATTTGCCAAATGCACAATAAAAAAAAAATTTATACAAATATTGCATTACTGACTCCCTGATGACTTTAGCGCTCTGGCCAGTATAATATTATTAATACATCCTGAAGAATCCTAAAGGAAATATTCACCCAATTAAATAAATAACTAAATCAAATAGGTGAATCTGTTTCTTTCTTTTTTTTTGTGTAGGATTCGAAAAGCCTTTTAAAAACATCTGACTTTACCACAAACTCGTTTGTCAGTCTTGACACAAATCAGTTTAGTTTGATTTATCGAACATCAACATTTAAATTCATGAGCCATGTCCTCTGGAAATATTAAAGGGTTGCAGGAACAAATTTGTATGTGGCCTCGGCAAATGTCAGCGCACAGAACATCTGTAAATCTCTTCATTCATAACACTCGTGAATCCATCTTGTTTCCAGGCTGCATATTCATTATAGTGTCAAGCATCTTCGCACTTTTATATTTCATTTCAAGGACAGTTGAGAAAAACAGCCATTTAAGTCTTTTAAAAATGCTTAAATAGAGAGCCATGAAACATCAGCGGCTCAATTGCCTGTTTGGCCAACATGTATTCTAGTGCCCAAGGTCAGGATGGGTAGGTGAGAAGCTGCACCCGCTGCTTTGGGGCGACGAGAAGGTCATATTTAAACGCTGTGACCTGGGGAACAAGCTTGTAGGTGATTCAGGTTCCCTTAACAGAACATCTCTATCAGCAGTAAACTGACAGAGAAACAGATGCGTGCCATTTGTTTTGCGGGATGCGTTTACCAGGAAAGGTCAGAGGGGTGCGAAAAGCCATCCCGCTCAGAGCGAGCCAAACACCATTAAATCCTGATGGCTGGAAAATCACTACCTGCTGGAAGAAGTGTCCACATCCCGAATCCATCACATATTATTATTATTATTATTTATAACGATGAATGATTTTATCAAAAAATTGTGATTGCTGTTTAATGTACATTTTTTAAACCTCCTTATCTTCTATATTATGTACCAAAGACAAGCAGTAACCTTTAATGCTAAGGGGAGTTTATAAGACTGTCATGACACTGTTATCCCGTCTCTCCTGATATCTGATTGGTTACCGCTCTACAACTCTGCTCAAGTCCCAGCCAAACCCTGCATGACACCTGCCATTTAAAAGGACTTCATTCTGGTACTTCAGGAGCAGACTCTGACTCACTGTTTGATTCTTTGATCTTTGTATAATGGCTCTTTTTTTTTTTGAGTTTGCTTTTGTGCCTTGTTAGTGTTCGATAATTTCCTATCCCCATTTATTAGTATTGTTTGTCTTTACTTGATTTACACTTTGTTATTGTTGTTCAAGTTTGTTACTGCCTGTTCATACCTTTGTGTGGCCATATCTTCCCTATCCTGATGTTTCCCTGTGAGTTTAGAAAAAGTAAGTACGTCATGTGACATACAGTTGAAGTTACAATTATTAGACCCCCTGAATAATCAGCCTCCCATTCATTTTTTTCATTATTATCTGTTTAACGGAGAGATTTTTTCAACACATTTCTAAACATTATATTTTTAATAACTCATTTCTAATAGCTTCTTAATTTTATCTTTGTTATGATGACAGTAAATAATATTTTACTACATATTTTTCAAGAAACTTCTATCCAGCTTAAAGTGACATTTAAAGGCTTGACTAAATTAAATAGGTTAACTAGGCAGGTTAAAGTAATTAGGCAACTCATTGTATAACAGTGGTTTGTTCTGTAGATCTTAAAGGGGCTAATAATTTTTACCTTTACATGTTTAAAAAATATATACAACTGCTTTTATTCTAGCCGAAATATAACAAATAAGACTTTCTCCAGAAGGAAAAAAAAATGATCAGACATACAGTGAAAAAATATTTGCTCTGTTAAACATAATTTGGGAAATATTTAAAAAAACAAAACCCATTCAAAGGGGGGCTAATAATTCTGACTTCAACTGTACATGTCAGCACGTAGATTTACATTTGTTTAAATACATAAAGTAAGAGGGTGTGTGTCAACCCATATATTTTTGGTTCAATTGTTAGTCAGTGTAAATTAGATAAGATGTCATTCATATCGAGGACTTTATTCTATATTCATTCATTCATTTTCTTGTCGGCTTAGTCCCTTTATTAATCTGGGGTCGCCACAGCGGAATGAACCGGCAACTTATCCAGCAAGTTTTTACTTCCAGCAGCAACCCATCTCTGGGAAACATCCACACATCCACACACACACACTCATACACTACAGACAATTTAGCCCACCCAATTCACCTGTACCGCATGTCTTTGCACTGTGGGGGAAACCGGAGCACCCGGAGGAAACCCACGCAAAGGCAGGGAGAACATGCAAACTCCACACAGAAACACCAACTGAGCCGAGGTTCGAACCAGCGACCTTCTTGCTGTGAGGGGAACGTGCTACCCACTGCGTCGCCCCACTTTATTCTATATTTATCACATATTTTGCTTATTAGCATCGATTAGAGGGATTTGTTGTAAACATTAGTAAGACTATTTGGTTTTGTTTGGTTCTTTTCTTTAGCACCACCCATAGCCAGTCTTTCTAATATTTTGTTGTTTCTTGTCTTCGACATTGTATATATTGTAAATATCTCACTTACTGAATCACCCTCTCTTTTTGTAAATAAATCACCATCATTCTGTTCACTAATTCTTGCTGACAATATTTTACTCAATTACTTTGAGTTTTTGCTTAACCAAAAATCTCAGCTCAAGTGTACAACCCCACTCCACTAAACTGCCAGGGGTTGTGACAGCATACTTATTGATGAGAATGCACGCCATGAATATTGAGATTTTATACATGCTTTTGACAACTTTAAGTGTCATTAGTTCAGAGGTGTTATTTTAATGCAAAGGTCACATTGTTTGAGATGTCTTTGTCATGACAACTAGGCATTACCAAGACAACATAACTTCTGTTATTACCAATATGATATTAACATGACTGCCATGAAGTTATCATAATCATCTCAGGAATGTTTTTCTTATCACTTTTTTCATTTAACGACATTTTAATAACAAATATGTACCACACTTGTAAAATGCATGACATTTATAATGGGCACAGAGCATTTATGTTTATGAGAGATTTATGACAAGTTACTGTAATGTCAAGTTGTCATAAAGACAGCTTCAGATTTTGTTGTCTTGTTAATGTCAAGTTTTCATTACAAAGACATCTCAATGTTACCTTTGCATTACATAACTGACTAAATGACACTCAATGACAGTTAACATGCATACAATATTATTCATATTTATGATAATGATTATAAAGGTTTTATGAACACCCCTTCAATGAATGTGTTATCAGACATCCAATAAATTATTAAATATTATGACCAACACATTGATAGTGTGTTATGCATCTAATTACTATCTTCCTAAAATAAATTTTTACAAACATAAAATGTGATATTTTTTAGCAGTTTTCCTAATTAGTGACCCTTATCATTTTTACATTTAAATCAAACAAGCTAATTTATGCTTATGCTTTATATGACTATAAAATATGGCTAATACTGTATACACAGTGGGGGAAATAAGTATTAAACATGTCACCATTTTTCCCAGAAAACACATTTCTAAAAATGCTGTTGACTTGATATTTCACTGGATTAAATCTAATTAGTTCATAAATTAGGGGATGTGTAATAAATTTAAATGACACAGGGGGAAAGTATTGAACACATGAAGAAAGAGAGGTATAGAAAGGCAGTGAAAGCCCAGACAGCAGCTCTCAGTGGTTCTTCAGCAACGTTCTTCCCTGTCGTTGTAAATTAATATAAGCTGCTTCAGTCCAACATCTACATTGCCAGGATGATGAAGATGAAACTATGATGCGCATTTCAGTAAGACAATGATCCGAGTCATAGCCTGTTTAAATCTTGTCCCAGGTGTGCACAGTGTAATCGATATCTTTGCCGTTTAAATCTTGCGTTTTATAATATTGTGAAATTATTGCAAATGCAATTCAGTGTTCTGAACTAGTTCTGATATGGCTAAGTGTTACATACTCTTTGACACCACAGTCTATTCCTTACTGGGGATTTTAATGAGGTTCTGCATTCACTCTAGTGAGTAAAAGACTAATCAACAGGGTTTAATGAGAAGTTTAAAAGAGCAAGTCATGTATGGTAAACTAATGAGGCGTAGAGGAAAGCGTTTCTGCATTGTAACGCTGACACGTATGCTGGTGCGTACTTCACAACGACATGAAGGAGTGTGGATAACATCACTTGAGCTTCAGTCCATGTCTGTTCATTAAGGTTTCTGTTTAGTGTCTGCTACAAAGTCTAGTTCCAATCACAGTCACTCGTTTCCGAACTTTCAAAAACAACAAATTGCTTTAGTAAGGGTAATGTTTTAAAGCTTTGCTTCCCATAATCCTTGTTTAGAGCCATTTGAAAAGGTTTAGAGAGAAAATTATGTTTAGAGTTGATATTCTGTTCAATCGGGATGTCTGACTGACATGTTTTTATGGGAGGTTTAGTGGTGGGTAACAGAGCAGCGTTGCTGTGCTGTAAATGTCGTTTGGTAAACATGCAGCAATTTTGGTTACTTGAAATGATCTGCTTTAAATAGATTTCACTTTTTAAAATGAAATAAATATCCTAAAATGTAAATTCAGCTTGAGTGAGGATTTGAGAATTGGGTCAATATAATTCATCAAATAGACTGATATAATAAACTGGCTGGACTGATCTATAAAGAAAAGATTTGACCCAAAAGAGCAAATTATTTCATTGTGTTTCTCAAACAAACCAATTAAATGGTAACAGAGAATTACAATTAGGTATTTTAAAGTCATTCAAATGTAAATAATGTACTTTTAACACTCCAGGCCTGTTTGGACCCAATGATTTGCATTTGATACTTTCTCTTATTAAATTAATGTTGTTGAGTATTTGTTCAAGTATGCATTATAAGTTCTTTCTAACAGTCAGTCTAGAAACAAGGATGTAATGACCTAAATCCTCTGCATTTGAACAGATATACTGTTTGTGTTTATCCTGATCAGCTGAAACGGTTTTCAAAAGTATAAGCACTTTATGGCCTTCTCTAAAATACATCCAAAATATGTCAAATCTGTCTATTATCATAAGGACATTGACATTTGTGGACCAGTAAAATCTGGCCATTCAACAAAACAAGTCTCAAGTTATTTTTTAAAATAGTTATTGTAATGGCCTTGTGAAAAATGTAAAATACAAAATATTACATTTTTTTATTTACCACCCTACCACAATACATACTAAAAGATAGATCTAAGTTGTATATCCACTATTGTACTATATAACATGTCTCTTTGTTTAACTATTCCATTATATGCTTATCCGGGCCTGTCACCATGGACACGGTTTCATTTTTCCACTGTGGTGCTGATAAGGTCTTTGGAATTTAATACAAATTAGTCAATTGTTGCTTTGGCAATGCAACTGTAAAGTAAACGGTGGTATGGATGACGATCAGATATTTCCGTTATTGGGACTTTTTTTTAAATCTGTTATTTATCTTGTAATTAACTGAACAAAACAAATAGCTTAATTATGCCAACTATGGAAAAACTGGTAGCCAGGCATACACACTCTACCAGCACGAATTTCTAACCGTGCCTAGAATTCCGGGCCGAGAACAGTTTGTAATCATGGCACGCTGTACAAGGCTTAATGTGGAAACAAAACTTGAACTGCACCTGACTATTCTTAATCAGTCAGTAGGGCTACCCTTGTTGAACAATGCACTATTTTAACAATAATTCAGATTTATTACAAACTCTGAACGTTTCTGAAGCATAAGATAGGGAATTTTTGAGTTGCACAAAAGTTTTGGAGGATAACCGGTCCTATAATGTAAAAGTAAACCTAATCAATACAATGTGATTTGAGTTCATAGCAGAGGTGTCATATGTAGTGTCACACATACCCCAGTAAAAATCTGCTATGTCCCAGAAAATGCTTTGAGTTACACTATGCTTTATATATTAGAGTGTTAATTAAGAGTGGTAACGCCAGAATAAATAAGTTATTTTCTATGAAACAACCAAATTAACAAGAATTAAAGTAATGAAGTTTGTTCAAAAACAAACTGACACATGTGACTAGAAAACCATGTCTGTATGCGTCTGTGTTTAACTGCAATGCACAGCGCAGTCTTTCCTTCAGAAGTCCCAGCATGCAGCTGAGTTTGGCCTTGCACGCAGAAATCTAGATGTCAAAATGCATTTGCATTTGAGGTGGGTTAAGAAAAACATTATGAAACCTTTGCTCGAAGTGGGCTGAAACACACCTGTACACAGTAGCAGCACATGTTTGCTTAAACCCTCAGCATACCATGATATTTGATATTTTCCAGCCATTCTCACATGCTGCAGTGTGCCCTTACAATTCCTCCACAAGCCCCAGAACCGGATTTCTATCACACAACAGTTATATAACCCCTGGAAAAATGTATGGAGTCACCAGACTTGGAAGTATAGTTGAATAAAAAATAGTTTTGTGGTATGTATGTGCTTGTTTTTTTTATTTTTTTTAAACAATTATACATTTGAATAAACTCTCTTCCAAGAGTGGTGATTCCATATTTTTTGCGAGTAGTTGTATAACATTAGTTATGTATTTCCACTTTGAGCACTGGCAGAACCTAAAGTCCCTTAATAATATGATGGTAATCCTGTTTTGCCTAAACATTGCTGGCTCCTGTAGAGAATTATTTGATTATTTTTTGTATGAGGTAAAAAGTAGAGATGATGAGTTGGGGAAGTAAAGCTTAATAAACTTAATTCTCTGCCATCAGTCAGGTCTCAGACATAATCCTTTATATCTTCATGTTCTGTAGAATGGTCTTATGAAATTAATTGTGTATGCAAAATATTTCTTAGAAAATGTAAGCATATGACACAAATTGGATATTTACATGGATTTTCAGTTGCATTGAAGTCTAATTTTTACAATTAATTTATTAATCGTTCAAAGATTTACATTGCTCAATGAATATAAGCAGATCATTAGGAAAATGTCAGTTGGAAATAACAAGGGCACACAAAACAAAAGAGAAAGAAAAAAAGATGATAAGAGTAATGGGGGGCCTGTTGTCCATCTGTAAACTAATTAACTAACACACAAAACATGCTTTTCCTTCACCAGATTGTAATTGCAGCTAATTTTCATTTAAAAAGTTCACAAAACATTTTCTCCCCAACATTGCGAATGCTTGATAAATATTTTCTTTGAGGATCAGACTGCATTTCAGGCCAAATTAATTAATTAATCAAAGGATCCTCAAACTTCATTA
Source organism: Danio rerio (assembly GCF_052040795.2). Lineage (NCBI taxonomy): Eukaryota > Metazoa > Chordata > Actinopteri > Cypriniformes > Danionidae > Danio > Danio rerio. The sequence continues at coordinate 31,881,584 of NC_141031.1, forward strand.
AATTAGTTGTTGTTGAGTTTTTTTTAAGGAGTCTCTTTGAAATGAATGTAGCTTATGCAAATGGACTTCTTGCTGTGTCTGTCGAATCATTGAAGACACAATGTACTAATTAATGAGTCTACGTATAAAAGGAATTTGATAATTATGGCTCTTATGATCAAACAGCTTATGTTTAACACAAAATTAGATCAGTGGCATACTCAGAACCTGCTCGCTGCTTTTATACCGAAGGAAGACGCATACTTGAAATGTTTTCCAAATGTTTCCACATAGCAGCAGTCCAAACAACTGGGTGAATCTTTCAATAATGAACATTTTATTCAAAAGAATCATAGTAAGTTTTTGTTGACAATGATGAGAATCAGTCAAACAATAGAACAAATTGTCATGAGGACAAAACTCTGACTTCATTTTAAAATTGCAGCCTTTCGCAGTTTGCAATCAATCCAGCGTAGGCCCAATGCAAACAATCTTCCCAGAATCAGACTCTTAGAAGTATAGTGTTTGAACTGCCAGATTCAATTTCTACCATTGTTTGCTCTAGAATAATAGGGATACAAAGACGAAATACTTCAAGCACAACTGTATGAGGCCAGGGATCGTGACTCCAAAAAAAAAAAAAGTTTTTTTTTTTCCAGCAAATTGCACACTGCACTTCAAAGCTGAGAAATAAATGTCATTTTAAAGCAAGACATGAACATCTGATTGCATCAATTTAACCAAACATACTGTACATCAGATGTATGTTTATCTATGCTTTGATATATGACTAAGCTCTGGTATTTTTCAATCTGTGCAGTGTTGTTCTGGAGAGCAATCAGAAAGTCAAAGGAACATACGTCCATGTGTTTAAAAATGCATTCAACATGAGCAAGGAAAAAAAAAACTTGGTTTAAAAAAAGCTTGTTGGCCTTTGAAACAATTGTAACTCAACAGCAACGTTATACATTTAACACACTACATATTTCTTTTAATGATGCTGATTTACATTGAAATGGTTGTTGAACGTATGCAACTGAATATAATTCAGACTTTAAACAAACTTAATATTTTTAAAATCTGAAGTATTAAATTAATTTACAAGTAATCTGTATAAATTAATTCCAAACCACACAATATGTCTACAGTATAAGCTTAAGCTTCATCTGAATTTATATGCTTTTGAATACATGTTAGACAGTGTTAAAATAGTATCGTGGATATTATTAACATTTTTTTATATATATTTTAAATATTTTCCACTTCTTCATTTTAATTTTAGTTTTACCAATTTTACTCACCAATTTAAATAATGAAAATTTCATTCAGGGTATTTTTTTATATATATACATACACATTTTAAATAGATTTCAAGTGTTTTAAATAGATTAATTCTATATTTATAATGTGGACTTTAACAGTATACATACATTCACAGGCCTCTTTATTAGGTACACCTTACAAGTACTGGTTTGGACCCCCTTTTGCCTTCAGAACTGCCCATCTTTCATGGCATATGTCCATATCGTGGCAGAGGTCCATACCGACACGATAGCATCACGCAGTTGCTGCAGATTTGTCGGCTGCACATCCATGATGCAAATCTCCTACTCCACTGCATCCTAAAAGGTGCTTAATCGGAATGGGCTCGGGTAACTGTGAGCTCCATCTTACAGTGAACTCATTGTCATGTTTAAGAAACCAGTTTGTGATGATTCACACTCAAAACATGGCTCGTTATCCAGCTGGAAGTAACCATTAGAAGATGAGTAAACTGTGGGCATAAAAGGATGAACATGGTCAGCAACAATATTCAGGTAGGCTGTGGCACTGACACAATGCTCAATTGGTACTAATAGGCCTAAAGGTGCTAAGAAAATTTCCCCCTGAACCGTTGACACAAGGCAGGATGGATCCATGCTTTTATGTTGTTGATGCCATATTCTGACTCTACCATAAAGTTGCAGCAGAAATCGAGATTTATCACACCAGGCAACGTTTTTCCAATCTTCTATTGTCCAATTTTGGTGAGCCTGTGCACACTGTAGCCTCAGTTTCCTGTTCTCAGCTGATAGGAGTGACACCCGGTGTCTTCTGCTGCTGTAGCCCATCTGCCTCAAGGTTTGACATGTTGTGCATTCAGAGATGCTCTTCTGCATACCTTGGTTGTAACGAGTGATTATTTGAGTTTCTGTTGCCTCTATCAGCTCGAACCAGTCTTGAACATTGTACTCTGCGGACGCAAATGCCTTGTTGGTGTCAAAACTGCCACTTACTGGATATTTTCTCTCTTTCGTACCATTTTCTGTAATCCCTAGAGATGGTTGTGCGTGAAAATCCCAGTAGATCAGCAGTTTCTGAAATACTATGACCAGCCTGTCTAGCAGGAACAACCATGCCATGTTAAGTCACTTAAACCTTTCTTTCCTATTCTGATAATCGTCTTGACCAAGTCTACATTGCTTAAATGCATTGAGTTGCTGTCATGTGATTTGCCGATTACAAATTTGCGTTAACGAGCAGTTGGACAGATGTACCTAATAAAGTGAATGGTGAGTGTATATCATCAAATTGTTGTATGTAAAATAAGATTTCATGATGTATTTTATATATTATGCTTAATACTGTGAATATTTAACAGTAACTGATGTAAGGCCTAAAATAAATGTGTGAGAAGAGAAAAGAGAAGAGAAGAGTCATGCAACATGGTAGGTTGATATTGTTTTTGTGACCATGCATGCAGAAATGTGATTTACAAAGCCATCGCGACTCGCCATCACGACTCACTGACAGTCTGCGTTCAGACGAGACAGAAGGAGGCTGCTTGGGCAAGCAAACCATCAACAAGTGACAGAGCGAAACTGTGACGTACGGCTTTTGATGGACGTATTTTTCAGGCTGTCATCAAACATGGACATCAGTCACACTGAGACAGATAAATGCTGTGACAAAGGGCTTTCTAGTAGGCTGGAACGCTAAAAATAACAAGAGTGAAATTGATGAAACACTTGCATGGCGCTGCCTGTAAAACCCTGAGCTAGAAGATTTTCTTTAGCGTGGCTTGAATTATTCTGACATCCCAGTTCAGAAGATGAAGTGATACTTCTGGAGAAAAATCACCAACAGTGTGTATATTGTCATCTGTTTCTAGATCTACTCAGTCTTCTTTTTGTTTCCACGTTGACAAATTGCTGCCACTTGCTTTTCTGGCCTTTAATTGAAGAAATTTAAGAGCACTTTTCAGTGAACATAGCAGTTTGTTCATTTCAGATTTTGTGATGGGCCTTACTTCCTAAAGTCTCGGATACACCAATATGACGGTTGGCCGGTACCAGTTTAGTTAGCATCTTTCTATAGTATTTTCTACAAATCATCTCTCATCAGGCTCATGTTGGAGGAAATTTGCCGATTTCAGCATGTAGAATCAATGCTGACTCAGAACGTAAAATTAGTGAAAGTAATTGTGTGTAATTGGCTGTTCAGCTAGAGTATGAATTAGAGTACAAGAACAAAACCAGAAGTGGCGAATGTGTGTGAACAATGCAAAAGGGAACACAAAGAAGCTGACTTTTTGGTCACATGGTGTATTGAAGAAAGTTGGAGCAAAACTCTGTAGGACAGCAGCCCTCTAGGACCAAGTTTGGTGATTTCTGCTTTCAGCATGGCAGTAGGTCAAGTAATTATGCTGCAAAACATTACACCAGGAGAAGACTGATACTGCATATACCGTGTATTAAAGTTGATGGCCACACGGCCATAGTGAAGGAGGTTGTGTAGAACCAACGAACTTTTAAATAATTTCAATGATGAAAAAATAAAACAAACAGGTAGCAGCTTATCGTGGAAACTACCGCCATACTGAAAGCAAAAGTAAAACAAAAAGTGTACGGACCTGGTCCCCTCTCGTCTTCCACTGCTGTCTCTAATCCTTTTACATCCGGAGCTCCTCTAAGAGACTCGAGACAGGTTTTGCATACAGGTGTTGGTAGTTGGCACTCAGGCCACCACCTTGTATGCCCTCATGACTCTTGGCCCTGCCTCACTCGCTATATACCTACTGTTTACTTTTATTGTTTATGACAAATTTTGACCTATTTTGATCTATTTTAATATGGCAGCAAAAGAAGAAAAAAAAATCAAGATGATCAGACCTGCAACCTTTGTCCAGTTTTCTATTGCTCATTTTTAGCAAGCCTGTGTGAATTGTAGCCTCAAAAGTGTCTACTTCCTAGACTGACAGTAGTAGCAGCAGTGTGATGTTTTTCTCTTGTAGCTTACCTGCTTCAAGTTTAAATGTGTTGTGAATACAGAAATATTCAAATGTATAAACTGGTTATATGAGTTATTGTTGCTTATAAGCCCTTCTCCTCATACTTCTGGTCTCAATGTGGCACTTTTGCCCACAAAATGGCAGCTAACTGGAATGCTACAAAAAATGGGGGACACACTACTGGTTGAAAACCCCAAAGATGGTTAGGTGATACACAAAGATGGTTTCTAGGATACTTTACTGATGGTTTACAGTCCACATTGATAATAAAAAGTGATTATTAAATAAAAACTCTTACAATACTAAAACTGCCAAGATTTGTTAAAACTGACAAATCAGTTTCGATGACTTTTAGAATTCCCTCCAGGATAACTCTGACTACAGTACTTTACAGTCTTGGAACCTGCTGTTTTGAAATGGCAGGGGTTTCTCTGAACAGTGGCGAATGCACATGGTGCAAGTTCTACTAAATGCAGAACACTTGTTTACATCAGAACGTCACATTAAAAAAGCATGAGATGGAAAAGAAGCCCCTAATTACAAGGACTTAAGATTAGCTGGTGCAAGTTAGAATACCCATCCATCTGTGTAATTACATATTTAAACTTTCCTCAGAGCTGTCAATCGTTACTGCCTGCAGGCTTTCACCAAAATAATGCATTAGGCCCATCAGACTCTCCATTCGCCCCCCATGCATATTGGATATGCTGATGGATGCAACGCAGACTGTCACTTCCTGGAAAAATATTACAAGGAATTAGCCATCAGTCAAGAGTCAGCACCTTTTTTATTAACATCTACAGCTAGTCAAACAACCGCTAACAAACGTTATGGATTGCAAAAGTCATTATGAGTAATGACAAGGATTCCAGAAGATTCCCTTTATCTCCCTGTCCTTTGGGACGTGGGGGCTAAGCTGATTAATGGAGAATCAGTTTAACTTAAATATGACAAGGGACTGGCAGGTCATTTAGATGTGAAAATGGCTGCTAGGATTTCTCTATGAGTGCCTCCCAGCTGAGATAATGCTGTTTGCGATAATGGCTGACAGGATGCCTTTTTCTGGGATCGGTGATCTTTGGATTCAATGCACTGATGCGAAGATCGAGAGCGCAGGCCTGTCAAATGGACTATTCCACCCATTTTACTAAACGCTATTCTTGCAATCATAAAGAATGTAGTGCACTGTATTTCTTCTTTTTTACACCTCCATTAGCCTTGAAAAAGTGCTTAGAAATCACGGCTAACATTTAAGTCGGGGCACTTGCGTCTCTAAATGTCTCTGCCGCACTCATCTTGACATTAATCTGCACGCCTCAATCATGTGCCGGGCATGTGCTTGTGAAAATGAGCGGGCGATATTTCTGCTTTTCTTATAAAGGCTATTTATTACATCGTCATAGGCTTCATGAGGGGCATTCGTAGTTCAACCCATTGTTAAGTCTTACTGAGCACAATGCAACCTCCCCTGGGTATGTACCGGTGTATAAATCAGAGCAGAAAAAAAGGTCAAGGCAGGCTTGTACTTCTTTTTATTGATGGCTTTAAGTTTGCTCTTTGGATTCGACAGGACATTTATCAGTTACCAATTACAGTTCCTCAGTGGAAAGTAACCAGATAACAATCTCCAGTAAGCAAAGCCTGTGAGTACAAAAAAAAAAGGACAGTAGAGTCAGTTCTTTCAATGAGTCGCCTCGAAATGGAAATTGAGCTCATGAAGTTATGGCTATTCGTCTCTAATAATTCAGAATTTAATTTCCATGGCTGTGTCTCAGCGGGAGTGTAGTTTCGCTGTGAATGTGGCGTGATGGAAAGCTCTCAGAAGGGTTTTATTCACAATTCACAGCCTTTAATATAGCCACTGAATGAGATGAAGTGTTTTTGCCTAAAATATAGCAGGGGTACAAATGATCTTGTCGTTCTCATCTGTTGCAATGCTGCTGGTTTAAAGTCTAAAATGTGTAGCCAAGTTCCAGATCACAAGTAATGCTTAAAATAGAGTAGTCTGTTCACTTTCACTTCATTAATGCTATGGTCTATCAAAATTGAATGTGAATTTGAATCTATCCATCCAACTAAATTCAACATATTACACATATACCATCTATCTATAAATATATATCTATAAATATATATATATATATATATATATATATATATATATATATATATATATATATATATATATATATATATATATATATATATATATAAATCAACCCACCAAAGCCAATAAATTAATGAATGCGAGTTGGAATCCATCCTTTCACCCATTCATCAAAACTAAAGAATTAATGAACTTGAATTTAAACCTGTACATCCACCCATTAATCCATCATTGCATCCATCCTTTAAAACTTCGATATTGTTATGTTTATAATGATATATATGTATTTTGCTATTTTAGCAATTCCTTTTCCCCCAATGTATCTTGCTCTATTTTACAGCTATGACTTAGGACATTATTATATGTGAAATAAATGTGTAAATTAATATGCAAATTATTTAATTTGAGCATAGGTGATAAAGACTTTTAGGGCGGCAGCTTCCTCTGAAGATGGAAATATTGCATATTTGAGGCAGGATTATCGAACTGTGTCTGCTCTCCATTCCAAACGCCCCTGTCATTGAAAATTAATTGTGATTCTCACTGTGTTTTATTTCTCCACTCTATCTTACTTTGGCTGCTGTCTGTCTGCTTTCCATAGAAATAGAATGACCACCATGCTCATAAACAATTGTCTGTCCCAACTACAGTACTAACAAAAAAATAATAATAATAATAAATAAATAAATAAAAAACGGTTTGGTCAAGTAATAAAAGTCAATAAAGAAATAGGTTAATAATTAACTTAAATATCAACTATCACTACTTGGAGTCTTCTGTTTATAGGTCAAGAAGCAAAATTTATCTGTTTTCTATTTTCAAATATTAAAAACACAGAGGTAGCAGATATCAGTGATGCTGTGATAAAGTTTAAACAAAATCGATAATGTCACAGTACATGTATAATAATGTCCTCTTATTGGCTTGACTGAACAGCTGGTGTTCTATATATTAGCTCTTTCCATCTGTGACTTTCTTCAACAAAGTTGATCAAATTATGGTGAAAATTGGATGTGGTCACTGGGGGAAAAGCAGACTGAGAAATCGGAATTAGGCCTTATTTGTATGCAGTTTAAATTCGTTTTGGCCCATCTTTAAAATGGCTAGTTTTTGGACTCTGTAAGAGGATTAAAAGCAAATAAATTTGTGTCAAACTACAAGCTTGGCTGATGGCCATTCACTTGCACGTCAGATTTAAGTCTAGGGCTCTGGACTCTTGTCGGGGCTGGCTGCAGGCTTAGCATGGGATTTAAGTCTCTTTTGCTGCAACTTACCACTGTCCTAATACAGAATCACTTTAAATCTGACATTATGTAAGAACTGCGGGTGAAAACACATCCATACAGGCTGTTCAGGAGTGGAAAGCACTTCAGTTTACATATACTTGACTAATAGACCTTTTCTACATGAACTTCTGTATCCAAGTCTGCATGTTCTGTCTGCCTTTTTTTCATATTGGAAGGTAAATGCAATGATGTGACTTTAATTTTGGTCCTTTTGAAACTGAGGCAAAAAATGAATGCAGGTTTTCATGATTTTTTTGACATACTTTGCAGCAAATTGAGCTTTTTGTACTAATTTATCTATATTTCTGTAATTTCTGAACAATTTCATTATTCATCCTCTTTCATTCATTTTTTTTTCAGCTTAGTCCCTTTATTAATCTGATGGTTGCCACATCGAAGTGAACCACCAACTCATCCAGAATATGCCCCTACACAGCGGATGCCCTTCCAGCTGCAATCCATCACTGGGAAACATCCATACACACTCAAACACACATACACTACGGACAATTTAGTTTATTCAATTCACCTATAGTGCATGTCTTTGGACTTGTGGGGGAAAATGGAGCACTCGGGAAAAAAAATATGTGAACACGAGGAGAACATGCAAACTCCACACAGAAATGCCAAATGACCCAGCAGAGGCTCGAACCATCTACCTTCTTACTCAACATCTATCTTCTTACCTTCTTACTGAATCTGAAGTAATATGTAAAATGCACGGAATGCATCACTGGATGGACGGGATGATGGTCAAGCTATTGTATGGATTGGAGTGAAGTTGTTGAACAGACAGTCAGGGAGGCAAGTGGATGAATGGATAGGCAGGAGGGCAAATGAAAGGATGGATGGGTATATGAATAAATGTGCAAGAGGGTAGACAGTGACAGACTCATGAACAACATGGATAGATGGATGAACAGACAGATGAATGGGTGAAAGGATGGATTGACAGACAGAAGCATGAACAGGATGGATGGATGGATGGATGGACGGACACATGAACAGACGGATGAATGGGGTAGATTTATGGAATGGATGGACGGTTGGACAGACAGACACATGAACAGGATGGATGGACGGATGGACAGACGGATGAATGGGGTGGATGGATAGAATGGATGGACTGATGGACAGACAGAAGCATGAACAGGATGGATGGATGGATGGACAGATGGATGAACAGGGTGGATGGATGGAAGGATGGAAAGACAGACGCATGAACAGGACGGATGGATGGTCGGATGGATGAACAAACAGACGCATGAACAGGACAGACGGACAGACAGATGGATGGACAGACGGACAAACAAATTAGGCAGGCAGATTGACGGAACAGCTTATTACTATAGCAAAAAAATTATTTATCTATTAAACAGTCAAGTTTTAGGGTTTCAAATCTTTTGATGTTTTTTTTTCACAAAATGGGTTGCTTAATTTAATTATGTACCCTTTTCAACTCTAATGAATTATATATAAGATTTTACATAAGACTTTTCAAATAAACGACGAATATAATTTTAATAAAGACTCATAAGCTCAGAGTAGCCTCAATGGGCCACAGGCATTAGAGGATCCTTGTTCTGTAAAGGTCAAAGTGTTGAATGATTTTTTTTGACATGAGAAATAGACAATATATATACTGTATGTGGTTCTGTTTGCATGGATCAATAAATATGGCATCTTAGTACATATACAAGGTTTTGAAACTCCACAGAAGACCCCATGGAGAATATTTTTTAAAGCTGCATTTTAACTATCCAGCCCTCTCTTTGGGAGACGCTGTTAAAAGGAAACACTTCTTCAAATGCTCTGCTGCAGAGTGTGAGAGTATGCGTTGCATTTAAAATGCCAGCGTGCCTCACTGTCTTTTATCACACTACTGCACATTACTAACTGTGGGCGAACAGAGAAAGGGTTGGGAATAACAAACAAAGTGTCTGTGCTCCTCATCCGTTTCAGGAATGCTGGGGGTTGTCTGTTAGTGACAGAACCAGCAAACATGAAAGAGAGGAAATTAAGAGACATCAGGCAAAGTTTGGTGAGAATTAGCAGATCAAAGGAGAATGGCAGGTGAAGTTTTTAGATTCATTTTCATCTCTTGGAACTCTGCTTGTGAATTTAGCTTGATGCGAATAAGAACTGATACTGGAGTTTGTACTTTTGGTAAATTATGTGGTATATTACATGGGGGAGTTTCCCTGGATGTTGTTTTTAGAGTGATCTCATAGAAGAAATAGTTTTTGTTCAGCATAACCTTTCAGTGCACTAAGAACTGTGCACTTAAAGGTTTAGGGGAACAAAAAAAGAACCATATTGTCCCCTTTTTGTGAAGAACATTTAACAAATGAAATAACCTTTTTCACAATAAAGATTCTGTTGTGGAATAAAAGCTAGATGGACGTGAACAAAGGACATTTATTTTTTCAGAGTGCTGAATAGCTAATCATAAAACAAACAAAAATAAAATTCAGTTGGTGAATGAATGAATCAGTCTTTGGAGTCTGATCCAAAAGACGGTTCAAATAACTTCTAGATGAGAAAAAAATTGGATTTAGTTTTTGGATTAATTGTGTTTTTCTATATCTTTAAAAAAAGAATAATAGACTGTAAAAACAAACATCCAACTTTATCAAATAGAATGAGTGTAGTTAACTCAAAATTTACTGAAAGTAATTCAACTTATTTGAAAAGAGTTTTGAACTCAGTGTTAAAGATAAAAAGGCAATTAAATACCATTATTTAATACCATATCATTATGTCAACTTAAAGTCAGTTCAGAGTACTTATATAGCTATATTAGTTTAACTCAAATGGTTTGTAGCATTCTGTACAGTACTCAATTGGTTTGAGTTGTCTTCATTTACTGGGTTTTACTGTGCTCAAATTGCTTTATTTACTTAAATAGATTAAGTTTACAGTTCTCATTAGGATTAGTTTTTGAACTAATGGTTTGTTGCAATGGGTTGCCTCAATTGGTTTGAGTTACCTAAACTTTTTGGGTTTTACAGTGTAATGATAAAATATATATAATTTTTTATTTAGTAAATCAAATTTCAAATCAAATCAAAATGCGAGTCTGGCTTAGAATCTCATGTCATTAGTATTTTAGTGATCTTTCGTCTGGATAAATTATTTCAAATTGATGCTTAGATCAATACATAGCCTGCCCTTAATCTAAACCTCTTTTTACTGTTTGTTGTGTCTGTCAAAGCAGATCCAGCTTAACATCCTCAATTTTCTCTTCACAGTTATAGATCTCCATGTGTGCATGAAAACACTGTGAAGCATGTTCACTGACTTATGATGAGTTGCAGGACAAACTATATCAGCTATAAAAACCAAATATAACCAGACAGAATGTCTGCAAAAAGAATTATTTTTTCAGATTCTGTATGAATTCCACTGTGTCTCAGCAATCATATCTGCATCTAAAAATGTCTCATTTTATGTTCAGCAAAGCACATTTCTGCTAGCTTGCAGCAGTATGCCGATTGTGCCAGTCTGTCTTGGACAAAATGTTATTTGAACCAACACATTCTCTCATCTATACTGTCAGCTTAAGAAGCTTATAATTGACCACACACATTTATTGACAAAGCCCAGTGGATTTGGAATAGTTTAAGTAATGCGGTTGGTGTAATTGGGTGCTTAAAATGTTAATAACTTATGAATTAAAGCACTTGTCAGCTTTTCAGTGTTGTGTACATAATCTGTGGCCCGGGCCTAGTGAGCATGAATGTTAATGACAACTATGGGGACTTAATTAAATGATTTTCATCCTTCAGAGTTGCTAAAATTGGGGGAATGTGGTTCAACAACATTCTCAAGTTAACTTGGGACTACATAAAGTTATGTTTCTTCTCATTTATTTTTTTATAATTATAATCATCATGTCACATGATTCAGTCTGTTTTTCATCAGCAGATATCCAAGGTGTGCTTAGAATTATTGTTATTTCATTTTTGGTGAACACTTCTTTGCAATGCATGTTTCAAGTGGAGGATATTGGAAACAAGAGGGAATAAATGTCTAAGAAACTACCCTTAGGCTGAAATGACACCTCCTATTTTCGCTTATTGGCCCTAAAAGTGTTTGCGATAGAAACTGTCAAGTTCTTGAAACAAAGAAAATTCAGTCTGACATACAAAATTTCTTTTGTCCAAGTTTTATCTCTCAGGCACTATAGATTAGAAGACATGGTTGCAGAATACAGATGCCTCGGCTTCCAACGCTACAAAAAACATGACAGGATGTTCATCATTTTTACATTAAGCATGCCAGTCTGGCACATAGTGCTCTGGTTCAGGCAAATAGCCTTTGAAATAAATAAATTATAGAGGCTTTATATTGCATTTGGCATCACTCAAAACTAAACAGGCAGTTGTTGGCATGAATCGAGCACATCTGAAGCCATTATTCGCCATTCTCTCTTGTGGCCACCCAAAAACAAACTACAAAGGAAGGCTCTGCATCCCGACAGGGTGCTGAATAGATAATTCTCTCCCTTGGCACCTTCTAAACAGTCCGCTAAAAACCTGGTAAACAACCCTACAACAGCGATTGTCTTTCTCCATCAACGACATAACCAGTAATAATGATGGTAACGATGTCTATTCATTGGAGCCAAGATGGCGGCAGTAGGACAGTGCATTTGTAAATCAGAAGCACACCTCCCTAAGCTTCACAAGGCCGGGTAGGGAATGTGGCTGCTGAGACCATGATAAGCCCTCCACCATGACACAGTTCCGGTTTTTGCTGTATGGCTGGACAGTAAAATCCCTTTGCCCTGGGTATTGCCAGTCTGCGATAAGATAGTTTGTAGAATAGGAGAAAAACTGCCCAGGTATTAACCTGCCCATCTGCTTCTCAAAAGAATGCTGGGAAGCCCCAGTAGGGCAGCGGTGATGGGCGTAATCGGAAGCCAAGCTCATTTTCTGGGCCGTATGATAACTGCGGACCATATAGAGGCAGGAAGATGGGCCCACGCTGAGAACTGGAGGATCTTGTGAAGAAGAGCTCACAATGTGGGCACAGCGGTGATGCGTGACCTACAGCCAAATGGTGTAAAAAAAAAAACAGCTCTACGCCTGGATTGTGTTTTTGGACCCATGTGTGTAGTAAAAAAACGCTTCATTTAACACAAGTGACCTGAAATATGCCCACAGAAGCCTGAATTATAACTCAACACGTCATCTTAAAGGCTTGATCCAAGTAAGATTACCCCAGAAATAAACAGATTCCAAATGAAAGATCACAAATGTCAGTGTTCAATGACCACAGTCTGGGAATAGAAAAACAAGAGCAGACCTTTGATAAGTGGAGTGTTTATAATGAGGTGTCTGGATGGGCATTGTGTGCATTTGTGAGTGTGTTAGTGTTCATCGGGGTTGTGCGCGTGTAATCATGCATGGAGAGATTCACTGTTCATCGTTATTTTGCTTGACACTCAACGATGCGATCTCCAACTAGATGAGAGATAAAAGCATGGAGGAAAGAAACACATTAAATACATGACACAGAGATGCAAATAGGAAAGCAAAGCCAGCCAATGTGTTAGATTGGCCATGGAGACACACATACACAAGAGGCCTTTCTCACAAAACAAAATGAGCAATCCTCACAGACTTATAGCTGTATTGGGCCTAGTGAAATAAGCATGTGATTGAACAACTAATCACAAACATTAAGTAAATGTCAACTTTGTTTACCATTTTTGCATTTTACATATATTACACATAAATTTTTATGCTTTTAGAAATTGATTTGCCCTTCTTCGCAGCATCAGTGAAGATGATGCTTCATCAATAAAAGGTTAAACAATAAATGTTCCAGACTTTGTAAACTTGCAAACTGTGAACATTCATTAGAAGTATATTAAATTGAATATTTAAAATTACAATCATTAAAGGGCACGTATGATGAAAATCATCTTTTGTAAGCTGTTTGGACAGAACTGTGTGTAGGTATAGTTTATCCACAGTCATATTGCGGTGATATAAACACAATAAGTCTCTTTTTTATTTCCTGAAGTTAAAATAGGATCCATATCCCTCCCATTTTGAAGCCGACTGCAACATGATGTAGGAGTGCGGTTTCCCTGCTTACCGAAGTGATTGACAGCCACGGATTAAGATGTCTCCGTAGTAAAGCGTATAATCATATCTACAACAAAGGACGTGCGCAAAGCAATAATAATTAGTAAAGTTCTTACTGTAGTCTTTCTCACAAATGTTACATGAGATCTAAGTTACATGCGTTACATATCGTTACATATCGGTGTACTGCGTTACATATCGGTCACTGTGCTGCTTATCTGATGCAGCGGAGGCGGAGATTGAGTAAGTTTCCTTTCTATCAATTTGCACAATTTTCCTCTGACACCAACAAGATATTTACCCCTCACAAAACTGACATTCCCTGAACATTTCATCAGTTTCTGTAAAACCTAGACTTCTGCATGATGTCAGTAGATAGGCAATTTCTGTAATAAACATGCCATGTTCAAAGTCACTTAAGTAATTTTAATCTCCATTCCACTGCTTAGTTTGTACTTGAACAGATTGTCTTTATAATATATCCATGCCTTAATTCATAGATAAACAGTAGTGACATGCTGGCTGATTAGATATTTGTGGTAACAATTAAACTGGTGTACTGTACCAAATGAAGTTCCCAGTGGGTATATATATTTTTTTTCCTCAGTCTAACAGTTATGGCAATATTTCTACCACAACAAACAAGTTTGACCCAAAAATGTGAGTGCATTTGGTAACCAAGGAGACAAGTGTCATTTAAATGCACTGAGATGAAATATTCTATTTGATGTGTGAAGAAAAACAATGAAATAAAAAAAACTATTTATTCTCTTTTAATCCTCGTGTTTTTATCTTGTCTACTATAATTAATCCGATTTTGTGAAATAAAACATAGCACTATTTACTTGACGATGTATATTTAGGAAATATAAAATGATAGCAAGACAAAATAGCTGTTTTTTATTTAAACGTGTACAATGTCATTTCCTCAACAGCCATTTCAACAACAGAATGCTTTCAGGCAGAATATATACTTTTAGATGTGGAGGAAATTACCTTCTGAACAAAAAAAAAAACTAATTCACTTGGTGCATTCTTGAAAATAAACAACTAAAATTTTGTTTCATTATCATTGTTTTTATTCATGGAAATTGTGATCATACCTCCTCAAAAATCAAACACAAACAAACAAGATGGGGGGGGGGGGGGGGGAATCTAAACATTATGTATACTATATTTATCCATGACTGAAAAAAAAAAAACATCACAGAAAGAAAATATGGCTCATTCTATACAACACAAGTGAACTCCAACTTTGGATTGACAGCCCACCAAAAGCTATTTTATGTTTAATTAAACTACAGTACAAGAATCGCCTACCAGCCAGACAGCTAAAGAATACGCCCAAGTCATCAGGACAGTCTTCATGCAGATTAGAGCTGCTGGCGTGTTTTCAGGGTGACCACTCAAAGTCCTTAGCGGACACACATTTGACAGCCAAGGGCAACGTCTCATTGAGCAAACAGTAATGAAAGGGAAAGTGTCCTCCCCTGAAAGAGCAGATCCCCAGCCATTACTGCCAAGGGCTGGCGATTGTTCTCTCTTAGTAATACGGTGAACCAGTCAGAAATTCAATACGCTATCTACATTCTTATTAGACATGTTACTTTTCTTGGGAACTGGAGCTAGGTTGTGGCCCGACGATGGTGTCTTTCAGTTAATGGAAAAACAAGACCTATGCTGGAAGCCCTGAAGAAATAGTTTACCCTGAACATGTTTTAGGAACAAGCCTTTTAGGAATTGTATAAATGTGTTACTATTATTGATTCTGTCACTCATTTGCATAGAATAGTGTGGATTTTACATAAAATATCTTTTTTATTTTGAAGATTTACAAAGGTCTCAGGGGTTTTAAACAACATAAGGGAGAGTAATTAATAACATCTTTCATTTTCAGGTAAACTAACCCTAACTAGTTTTTAATAGTTTTTTAATGCTATATACTTTTTAAAAAGTTAATAATATTAACTGAACTTTTTTTATACCAGTCCGAACAACGATTATAAATGTTAACTAGATCTGAAGAAAAAAACGGGTAACACTTTTTTTTGATAGCCCATTTGAATATTAGTAGACTGTCTGCTTAATATCTTTTGATACTGCTCCTTCAACAGACATTTAACTGACTATAAGAAACTTTGCAAGTACATGTCAATTTACAATAATCCTAACCCCAATCTAACAGTCTACTCATTATCTAATGAGATTTAGTTGGCATGTTGATGCAATGCAACTTAAAAATCAAAAAAATGGACCAGAAAAGTAAAGTGTGACCTTCTTGTTTGGTGGCCAGTCCAGACACTAGTCCTGTCTTGTCTTGTATGTTGTGCTCGACTAGAGTTTTCTTAGGCCGAGCACTCATATCCTTAGTCTACATCTCTTGTCATTGTTCTGAATGCTTAGTCTCAAGAGAGCCTTGAATTTCCCGAATCTCGAATTTCAGTTCTTGTCTTTGTAGACGCACGTGCGCGCTCCCAAAGAGGCTAGATTAACACATGCTTACTTGCTTTCGTATGCATATGGCTACTTCCAAAATCACATACTTCCATACTATATAGTATGCCAAGTATGCGAGCCGAGTAGTATGTCTGAATTCATAGCATTCAAAAAACAGTATGAGAAGTATGTGAGATTCTGAAGTGCACATCCGATGGACTCTACGCTACCCAATGATGCACCATGAGGGACTGATGAATGGGAGTGATGCAATGCAACGCGGATAGGTCACTTGACAACAAAATGGCAGATGTAGTACGTCTGAGTTCAATTAATCCTACTCACATTCATACTGCATAGAACAATTTTCAAATGGTTGAGTAGTAAATCCAAATCCAAATGCAGTACCTCCTGATCAGTAGGCAATTTCGGACGCAGCTTTTGTTTTGTCCGTGATGTGCTGTTTTATTCTAAGCACCTCAGTCTAGTTGATTTCGGTTTCGATTGGCGCTGGGATGGAACATGCATATTGCATGTGTGAATGCTAGGTAAGTGTTTATCGTTTACTCGTGTCTTGCATTTTGTCTGTTGACGTTGTGTTGTAGTGTTTTGTTCCATGTGAACACGCAGTTGCTGTTCTCGTCAGCTTGTGTTGTCTTCGTGTCGTGCTCTCCTGTCTATTGTCTAGTCCCGCTCCCTTTTTATTCCATTAATAGTTTATTCAGTTCATCTGTTGTTTTGTTAATTCTTTCTCTTTATAGCTCCCTCTTGTCTGCTGGCCTGGTCCAGTTTGTCATGTCATTTATTGTCCTGCCTAGTCAAGTCTCGTCAAGCCCTGATCCCTGCCAGCCTGCCCAGTCAAGTTAGTTTATTTGTTTTTGTTAATGTTTCCCCCGTCTGGGTTATTTTTACTCACTTTTATTTTATTTTTATAATAAAAACCCATATTACTTGCTGCACTTGAGTGCTCACGCCTTTTCCCACCCACCGACCGTGACAATAATGTGTTTTTAAATAAGCTCCTTTAAGTTTTTAAGTTGCAAACACAAGAAAAAATAGGTCAGAATTTGCTTTTTGACTTTTGATTTAGTTTTGTAACACTTTCTGTTTAATCCATGCTCATAACTTATTCCATCTGTACACAGTCAAATACAGTATGAAATCATTTTGTGATTGCCTCTGATAACGGCTTCACTCATGTACTGTACACTAGTGTTCCACATATTTTTCTGCATTGCTCTTCTCCCTTCCATCAGTCTTGCAAAGGGAAGAGCTGTTTTGTGGTGTGGTCTGGCGGTGTACCACAAAGCCATTTATTTACAACCCTCTACTTGTGCTAGTGTAAATATTCTTCATGAGAGCAGACGCTGTCACCGAAGCACTGCAGTTCATCAAAAGCAACCCTTTCCTGTCAAGGACTAATGTGGCGGCGTATATCATGACTATGAAAACGGGGCTCAACGGGGGACCAGTTGTCCTCTTCAAAACCTTCTTCAAGTCATCAAGTCAGGGGAAGGTCTAAAAGAAAAACAGAATCAAAACCCTGCTGTTGATTTACTTCTCAAATACAGTTGAAACTTGGAGTGAACTACTACATTGAGTCCTCCGTCTAATCAAATAATCCCATTGTCTCCCATTATCAGTCTTACATTCTCTCTGTCAGTGCCATGACTCATAAAAAGCTGTTATGAATCATTTGAGGCTGCATATTTAGCCGCCAGTCAGATATGGATAGTGCTACCGGAGACAGTGGAATCTAATTTGATGCCATTATATTACTATTGAGCTGTAATGAAGACTTTCTCGATATTGTGAGAGTGGATTTTAAACCCTGTATTGATGGTGAGGGCTATCATTGTGAGGTCATGAGGCTTACAATACATTGTAAACCTTAACCCAATGAGACTGTATAATACACCAGTCTTACAGAGGTTTTATTTGATGTGAAATATTCATTAGTCGTGCACAGCAAATGCAAGATGAGAAAAGCGGGGCGGTGAAATCGGGACGGATGAAATGCATTCAGCCCTGACCCTTGCCCCCATCACGAAGCAATGGTTAGAAAGTAAGCAAACTGCTTTAATGAATCATGGTTCTTTTGCATTTTGATCTGCTTTTATCTCTTGCAAATGTGAAGGAAATTGAATATATTTAAAATAGTGTGTTTTTCTGGTATGACTATTGTACTCTTCACCTTTTTTATCGGCAGTAAACAACTCTCATTGTTTTCTTGGGTCATTTAAAAAAATAAATAATGACTTAAGGGGCAAGGGTTATCCTATTGGACAAGTGAATATCTTTGGTTTTTTATAATGACTAGCATGCCTATGGCCCCAGAAGCCCCAAGAAAGCTGTATAATTTGAAATGTGAAAACATATGCTTTAGAAGTACAAACCAGTGATTCTCTACCCTTCCTTTACTTTAAGCCTCATTGAAAACTGCAAGCCACAAT
Source organism: Danio rerio (assembly GCF_052040795.2). Classification (NCBI taxonomy): domain Eukaryota; kingdom Metazoa; phylum Chordata; class Actinopteri; order Cypriniformes; family Danionidae; genus Danio; species Danio rerio. Next base: position 31,900,213 of record NC_141031.1, read on the forward strand.
GGTTTCCCCTACCACAGAAAATTTAGGGTTGTTTTTTAGATGTTGGTGCCAATTTATAAGGAAGTGAGGATTTTGTTCTCTTTGGCTACACCCTAAATCGCATGCTTCCCTACCATAAATGAAGTTTTACAAACAAATTTTAAGAGAAGCACGTCATATGATTGATCTCAGTGGGTCTCTCATCTGTATCCAGCAATAATCCGCAAAAATCAGATTGATCCAAACCTACAGTAAACAGACAGATTTCACACTACTGCTTTTTCTTTGTTCTGGAAGAATTCCCCCTTAAGCCCCATCTCCTCCTTTTTTCCTCCTTTAACAGGGGGAGCTCTAGAGACCTACAGTTGAAGTCAGAATAATTAACCCCCCTGAAATATTACCCCCCTTTTTAATTTTTTTCCTTAAGTTCTGTTAAACGGAGAGAAGATTTTTTTTTAAGCACATTTCTAAAGACAATAGTTTTAATGACTCATCTCTAATAATTGATTTAGTTTATATTTGCCATGATGATAATATTTTATCAGGATGAAATAATATTTCACTAGATATTTTTCAATACACTTCTGTACAGCTTAAAGTGATATTTAAAGGCTACACCAGGTTAATTACTGTAGGTTAACTAGGCAAGATAGGGTAATTAGGCAAGTTATTGTATGACGGTGGTTTGTTTTGTAGACTATCGAAGAAATATATAGCTCAAAAAGGCTGATAATTTTGACCTTAAATCAATAATAATAAATTAAAAACTGTTTTAATTCTAGCTAAAATAAAACAAATAATACTTTCTCCAGACGAAAAAAAAAATATTATTAGACATACTGTAAAAATGTCCTTGTTCTGTTAAACATCATTTGGGAAATATTAAAAAAATAAAAATTAAATTAAAAAAAAGAAAAATTCAAAGGGGGTTTAATAATTCTGATTTCAACTGATCTTGGACCAACTTACTTGCTAATTGACCAGGCGGGAGCCCTGGGCTCAATCATCTCCAAGCTCAGGGTTCTCTCTTGTGACAGCATGCCAAACCTGCTAATAGAATCAAGCAATGTACAAGAAGTATACCCGAATTACCTACTACTGGTGAGATTCTGTAGTGCAGAGTTCTATCCCATGATGTCATGCAAGAGAATTCATGAAGGATCAGTGAAATGGCACAATTGACACGGTCACTGTCCAAATTCATAATACTCAAAAAAAAAAAAAAAAAAACTCTAGGCAAGACGTATCTGGATGAGCTACTACTTCTGGTGAGATTCTGTAGTGCAGAATTCTGTATTAGGAGGCTATGTTATCCCATGATGCAATGCAAAAAAATCATGAAGGGTCAGAAGTGACACAGATGGGGCATATGATAGTCACAAATGACGATATAATACATACAAATTTCATTCAAACTGCTTTACATCTTTGAATGGAAACATCCAGTTTGAATCATTTTGCCCACTAGTTAATATATTCCATCTATATTCTAAGTCTGTCAGGCTTTATTTTTTTATTCTTGTATCCCTTACTTGATTGCACAATAACACAGAAAGCTAAAAAAATTATACTAAACTGTGTTCATGCAGAAATAGTGCACCTCTTGAGGCCAGAGGAGTACATACAACTCCAACTATCTAGTCTCTGTTAGCCTCACCCCCATAAACCTCACTCCCATCAAGGTCACATTACCAGAGTAACTCCTTCGGTTTTACAAGACTGGCTTTGAGTGGAATTTAAACCGATGTCTCTGGCACAGGAGGCAGGTGCACAAGGAAGCCTAAGACTGCAGCTCTAGTGATAGATGCTAGTGCACCTCTTGATGTCAGGGGAGTAAGCTTTACTCACACATCACCTACTGGCTGGCCTCTGTTACCCTCACCCTCCTTTAATCCTCACTCCCATCTGAGCCACAGCACCAATGTAACAGCACCTCCAGTTCTCCAAACCCCACACACAGCAGGATTGAAACTGGTGGGAGGTGGAATGGGAAGATGCACTGACTTACATTCACCACCCTAGAGTAGCCACCAGGTCGGAGCCTGGAGCATTAATCCCACCTCCTCCCTGGATGACATATTTCTTTGCATTCACACTGACTGTTGGAATTCTAAAGTGACGCAAACTGGCTGACAGCAACATCAAGCATGGTATTCAATCAATAACTGGAGGATGTGGTAATCAATACAGCGTTATTGTTGCGAGTCGTTGGTTTTGTGATAACAGAGATGGAATGTAGACGTCCAAGTTATGCATTTGAAACAGCAAAAGGGGTGACTAAATCACTGTATGGCAACTTGCATTACTACATATCACCAAGACTGAAAAAGAACCGAATGTAGCACACAAAGATGACAAGCAAATGCCACTGACATTATCTTCCTATATTATCTTGGAGCACTTCAAAATATTGTAGTGTTGTGTATGCGCCAACTTCATTACGTGTAGTTCCTGGTGGCCTTGATTAGACCCTGAAAGTAGAAGCTACATAAATGTCCTTAAAAATATTCCTATAAATTAAATTATTTGTTCTAGTGATGTGAACATACCAACAAGTGTATACTTTCACCAGTAGTTCTAGGGACTATGAAAAGTTCCTCTAGTGGAACCACAGCCTCTAGCATAGTTTAGTTTATCTGCCAGAGTCCGAAGCCACGGGCCGGGCCAATATTTCCAGCCACTATCTTTGAGCCACGCCATCATCAAGCACTTGTGTTTTTTTTTTTTTTTTTTTGTGATTACTTAATTAGCCTAATGGGTGGAAATCTATGCCAAATTTTAAAAAAATATGATACAAATATTTGAGCTAATTCGGCCTGTAGCAAATTCTGCCCAAGCAACCGTTTCTGTTCTATGGTGCATAAAAATCAGTGGACTTATCAAAGCATTATTTGGGTAAAATTGCAAATTTTTAATTGTCAATCAATGTGTTTGGTCATTATCAATCACTTTAACTAAGCGTGAGCAATGGCAAAAATAGACCCATCGCCGAAATGATCACAGCACTGCTACTTCAGCTCTGCTCATGCTCTGCACTGTGCTGCTTTTGTATACGGTATGAAAGCTCTATTATTTATCAGGCTGATGTCAATGTCCAGCATTCAACCTAAAATCAACCAAATATCAACGTCTAATTATGTTACACCTTGACATTGTGTGAACTACTATGACCACTCTATCAGATGTTGGATTTTGGTCAATTTCCAGATAAACCTAAAAAAAAAAAAAATCAAGCAAATATGAACATAATTTGACGTTATGTGACATCAAAATAACATCCTAACGCCCCATTCACATAGGGTGTCAGCTTCAATGTTTCCCCATTCACTTTAAATGGGTGACGTCAGGCGTTGCCGAACTGCATTGTGGATCTGTCGACACTGCTTCAGTGGTGTTGCTTGCTGCAGAAGTTGGGACTTGCTCAACTTTAAGCGCCGACGGAAGCAACAGCCAATCAGATTGCTGTATGCAAATACACCAGCTCAGACAGTGGCCTATTGCTGGCTATTTTCATCAGCTGACGCTGCTATGACGATCGCATAAGCCCCAACATCAGACACACCCTCTGTCAAGCTTTGACGCTGAACCCCTGTGTAAATAGGGCGTTAGACCCTGGATAGACATTGAATTTTGGTCACCTGACGTCATGACCTAAATCTAACCTAATATCAACTTATGATGTTGTGTGCCAGTTGGGTAGCGTCAGAAGCAGGACCTGATTTTACCCAATTCAACATATTTCTAAATGTTGCTGATTTTGAAAACTTTACAATGAACTTATTAGGTGTGAAGGACAAGATTACAGTTCGTAGTGAGTGGAGCCTTACAATCAGGCTTAGGGACTGTACTTTAGATCATTTTCATTCACATTCAACTGTCCTCTGAGTTTTAAGAACAATTTATACATTAGTAAGGAGGTAAGGATTAGGTTTGTATTAAATTTTCAACCAGGAATGATGTTTTAGATTCAACAAAATATGTTGAGCCAGGAACATGTCTAAGTCTGCAAAATCAGGACATGCCAGTAACACTCAGGGCAGTCAGGACAATGAGGTTGATTTACCTCTCTGTTGTCATAGCATGGCCAAAAATGTATAGTATTGGCAGGGAGAAAGCCATCAGGAATCAGTTTAAGTAAATACTAAATTGCATTTTATTGCTGATAATGTCCGTGTATTTAAAGGTGATAAATTGCTTATGTCAAGACATTCAGTTAGAATAATTGCTTTGATTACCTCTGAAAACTGTAAAAACTTGGGGGAAAAATAGCCCAAGACACTGTCAGGAGAGTGAGAATAACTTCCTTGACATCTGATCGTTTAGAGATGCATTCTTTTTCTCATTGCTGGATATTACAGCTGTGTGTGAATTTATGCACGGAAGGCCATTCGAGCTCAATTACCTCTCGCTGAGTGAATAATAAGCAGTGTTTTATCTTTTTTTTTTTTTTTTTCCGCACCGTCCTTCCGTGTCTTCAGTCTGTATTCCCAAGCAGACGCTAACACCAGTCGCACAGGTCCAGCTCAAAGACAAAAGATAGAGCTGTAACCATCTAACCGAGTTTGCTTGAGCAGATGCAATGAGACTGGTAAGGTTTCCGTCGTATTTTCACGGGAGTTGATCTTGACTGAAAAGGATCGTCTGTGAGGGTAACCCACAAAGCTGTCTCCTCTTAGCTACGAAATGAATCACAGACTTATTGTAATAGCCTTCCTCTGTCACAGAGCACTTGTACCTGTCAAAGCATTTAAATTGCAACACATTTCAGAAGGGAGTAGCGGGACCGGCCCTGCTGTGCTTTTCCGGTAAAAAGACCCCTGAGCTGTGTTGCAGTTTATTCTAAAAATAGGCCAAGGATGATCTCATGTCCCTGTTGATACAAAGAACAACTAATTAAGGATTAGCAGCAATGATGAGATCTAATGCAGCCACTATTTCATACAAATGATATTGTTCCCCAGATGCACGGACAAAATGTGCAATGTGTAGGTAGTGTCCACAGTAATACAAGGTATAAACAGCTCAGGGTAGGAGATTATTACAACTATCAAGAACATTTTCACATCTGCATCAAATAGTTGCTAAAATATTAAACTTCCTTCTTAATGAATGCTTTTTTATAATTTCATATTATATGGATTGATTGGTTGGTTGGTTGGTTAAATGATTGATTGGTTGACTGGTTGGTTGCATAATTTTGGTAATTCAATTCAATGGATGTTTATTTGTATAGCGCTTTTACAATTTAGATTGTGTCAAAGCAGCTTAGCATAGAAGTTCTAGTAAATTGAAACTATGTCAGTCCATTTTTCAGAGTTGAAGTTCAGTTTAGTTCAGTGTGGTTTAATTTTCACTGCTGAAAACCCAAACACTGAAGAGCAAATTCATCAAAGCGCAGCTCCACAAGTGCCAACCAAGCAAGCCAGTGGTGAGAATAACTATTAGTAACAAAAACTGCTCTTAATGACATCATGCACTAAGAAGTGAACAGAGTTGGGTGTAGAGCATTCCACAGTAGCTTGTTACTGTATTCTTATATTTCTGAACAATGCAGTAATGTAACCAATTAAATTTTAATTTTGTTTAATTTGATTACAGCCACTAAAGTCAGTGTAATTGCGTCACTTACATTACAAATATAAAAAAAAGCATTTGCTTTTTTAAATGCACATTTTCAGCTGTAAAGTCAGTTAATGAGCAATTGCTTTTGAATTGCTGTGGAAATACAAACATTACCTTGATTTCATGAAGCATAAAAAAAAAAGTATTACTGTGAACTGCAGTCTAGGTCCAGTTTCAGTCTCGCGACGTACTTAGGTATTCCAAATTTCATGTATTCAACGTCTGAGCATTTATAGTTGTCACCACAACTGCAGACAAAGTAGGCTATGTGTTTTTCCTACTATGAATGTCAATATTTACAGGTAGGGCTGGGCGATTTGGCCTAAAATCCAAATCTCAATTAATTAAACATTTTAACTTGATTATGATTGATGAACAATTATTAATATTTTATTTTATTTATTTATTTTTAGCCCTCAAAGTCCACTGACAAGTTTTGTACAGTAAATATGCTCATATTACAAGCATTTTGAATGAAGGGTGATTTTAAAATAGTTAAAGAAAACACACACTATCCATGTATTATTATGTTTTGAACATCAACATTGGAACAACTGAAATTAAATTACACATTGCCTAAATAACTCACACTTTAGGAAACAAAATTAATAATTTTCAGTGTTTTTCATATTAAAAGTAGAAAATAAGCAGCATCTCTTCTAAACAAAATAACTCTTAAATATCCTGTAAATATTATTTAAATAATATATATTAAAATATATGAATATTTAAATATAAAATATTAATATTATAATATTAATACATTTTAAAAAATAAATATTTTGCATCTTCTGTAAACAAATATTTATTATAAATAATAATTTTAATATAAATGGCAAATGTGTCGTCTCGAGGCATCTCTGGCATGGCTTACAAACATCAAAGATGATCACGAAATTAAAAACAAGCCTCAGTTAAACAGAGCAGGGTCACATGACTCCACATGCAGTAAGGAAAGTAATTGAAAAAATCGTCTAGGAATTTTTTTTTATAGATTATAGAATCTAAATTTCATTTTTTTTTTTTTACAATACAGCTATCCAATTTACACAGACAAAAACAAACAGGTTTGGAACAAGTGAAAATTAAGAATGATGATACAAATTTAAGTTTTGGATGAACTATTTCTTTAATTTTATTTATTTTTTTGTCAAGCTATGTTAAACCTATTGTAATATTTTTCAGTAAATATTAAGGTACAGATAGAGCTGCAGTTTTTGTATTTTTCTTAGGTTTAAAAAGTAACTGCAAAGTAAAGTAATTAGTAATCTGATTACTTTTTACATTAAGTAATTATTAATGTAATCAAACTGCAATTTACTATAGTAATCAGTAACTTCTAATCTATTTAAGTAACTTACCCAACACTGATGTGATTTTCTCAATTTAATAAAAAATACATATTTTATTTCATTTATAGAAATAGTTATTTCAGTCAAATGATGTATTTATGACAGTGGACCACAAAACAAGTCATAATGGTCAAGTTTTAAAAATTACATTTTTACATCATCTGAAACTTCAATAAAAATAAATATATAAAATTGATGTGTGGTTTGTTATGGAAGGGCAATATTTATCTAAGATACAACTATCTGAAAATCTAGAATCTGAGAGGTAAAAAAATTAAAGATAATATAAATAAATTAGTTTAAAAAATAAATAAACCGATAAATAAATAAATAAATAAATAAATACATACATACATACTTTTTTTAAAGCAAAGTAAAAATCAAAATAATTACAAGGCATGTATAACAGCCCTGGTCCGTTGTCTGTGAGACATTCATTTTCCTCATGGTTTGTGATGCGATATGATTCAAGACCAGGTTGTGATCTCATAAAAACCAACTTTATACGTTCCCTCTCCCACCTTACATTCTACTGCGACAGGCCTTCCCTTCATTTACGTATTTATCTGTCTCAAAGCCCCCGTGACCCTTGCAGTTAATGGATTCCTGCGAGAACATGACTGTTCATAAATCAGTAAGTCAGGCTGTGTCTCCGTTATAAATGGAGTGATCCAGCTCGCTCACATCATTCATGAATCTTCAGGGTCAGGGAGAAGCAGAAAAAACATGAACAAGGGAGATGGTACTGGCTATTTATCTCAAATCCGAGCTGGAATCAACTTCATTTGGCACAGAAAGGCAAATTGAAAAGCAAGTTGTTGGGTCATTGAGATGACAAGCCTTGGTCTTTTATCTTTAGATACTGCTCAGAGTAAAGAAGTGCTGTAAAGAAGTTGTTCTCATTCTAATGAACTACTTTGTCCTATCTTAAGACATTTTAACCTTTTTTTTTTTGGGAAGCATCAATTTAGGAGTCCTAAGTTTAATTTCTTAAATCTGAAGAGTGGAATTTTAACAGTTTTTTGCATCCCAATTTGATATGAAATGAAAATTGTTAGTAAGTCATTTGGTTGATTTTCAAAATGCATGTTTGCTAGTTTTCCCAATAAATTTAAATGAAATTTAGATGACTATTTAGCAAAAGCTGTAATCACGCAGATTAAATTGTCTGCATTTTTGGCTTAGCTTGTTAGTGAACTATGGCTCTGTGTAGTAAATTCTGCTCAATCTAAAAGCTGTTGCTGGAGATTAAAAAAAAAAAAATCATTAATTAATTAAAAAAAGAAAAAGAAGAAAAAAAAAAAATATATATATATTCATTCACACACGTGTGTGTGTGTGTGTGTGTGTGTGTGTGTGTGTGTGTGTGTGTGTGTGTGTGTGTGTGTGTGTGTGTGTGTGTGTGTGTGTGAGAGATTGTGTGTGTTACATTTAACTACAACTGCAACTAGGATTGCAAGCCAATTTTGAAAGTTTTTAATTAATTTTCAAACTAATAATTCAAGTGGACTGTTTAGCAGTGACTGAAAAATATGTTTTTATAACACCATATTTTAAACAAATTGGTTGAATGAATAACAACTGGAATTGACCCTAACACTTAGTCATATTTTATATTAAGTGAGTCTTTCAATGACTCACTCAAAAAACCATCTGCATTTCAAACCATATACTGAAACATCCAAGAAGATTACTATTATTCTAAATTATATGCACTTCACAAGACCTAAATTTGTCTTATTGTCTGATTGTAATCTATTACACTTATCAAATTTGTGTCATGCAACCAAACCAACCGGCATAAAAAAGACTCACAGTTTATTCACCCTCAAGTGGTTTCAAATCTGGGTTTCTTTATTCTGTTGAGCACAAGAAGATATTTTGAAGAAAGCTGAAAACATGTAACCGTTGACCATCATATTATGATAAACAAATATTATGGAAGTCAATGGCTACAGGTTTGCAGCTTTCTTCAAAATATCACTGCTTGCATTAAACAGTAGAAAGACAAATCAGGTTGGAACAAGTTAAAGGTGAGTAAATGATAACAGAATATTTAGTTTTGTATAAACCGCCCCTTTAAATGAATCACCTCACTGCTATTCACAAAAGTAACACCTGCATGCAAGCTTTTAAACTACGCAAGTGATTCAGGTACATTTTTGCTTAATCAAGAGTTCTGTGAAAAGTATGCAATTTTACATGCAGCCACTTACATGTTTTGGTCCTGAATAAATCAGTCCTTTAAATAAACTGGCTGACCAAATGCCCCAATTGAGTCAGTGGCTTTTTAAATAAACAATGCAATCACTTAAACAATGCAGTCGTTTAAGTGATTTAATGACTCTCTCAAAGATATCACCTGCATCATAAAAGGTGCTTATTGTGAAGAGGTCATTCATTCATTTTCCTTTTTATCAATTCCTATTTATCAAGGTTCGCCACAGTGGAATAAACCACCATCTATGTTAACATGTGCTTTAAGCAGCGAATGCCCTTCAAGCCACAGTACTAGGAAACACCCATAAACATTCGCATTCAAACACTCATACACTATGGCCAATTTAGTTCATCCAATTCACCTATACCACTTGTCCTTGGACTGTAGAGGAAACCGGAGCACCCGGAGGAAAGCCACGTGAACATGGGGAGAACATGCAAACTCCACACATTAATGCCAACTGGGCCAGCCGGGACTTGAACCAGCAACCTTTTTGCTGTGAGGCGTCAATGCTAACCACTAAGCTATTGCGCCGCCAAAAGGTTATTAATTTTGCCTAAGATTTTAATGTGTCCATATGTGCACTTCAAAATGTAGCATAGAATAGGTCATACTGCACATGTAGTTTTTGCCTACTCATTTGTCCATATTTCACTCAACTTTGGGTTAAAATAAAACAGATTATAATTCTGTCCTGACTGAATTAGTGATCTGATTGATTCAGTGCACTACTGTATGATCAGTGCAATTAATCATCCAAAAAATGACTTGTTTCATACATGATTCCTACATAAAGCCTCTGATCTCCCCCTACTGGTGTAACTATTTAACTTGAAGAAAGAAGCATTTCGTGATTTCCCCACTTTACCTTATTTGCCTCACATTACCTCATATAACCATCATTTTTTCTTGGTTAGGTAAAAGTTTTTGATATTTTAATGATTTGTTTATATGTAATATGCATATTTCTCGTAGTCACATTTCATAAAATCAACCTTTACTAAGTACAAATTCAGCAGAATTTAAGCAAATGCATAATCATGTATCTGCTATTCTTGCCAAAAGTAGGGAGGAGAAAAGGCATTGGCTTCGCGTTTGCATTTCCTTTTTCTCACTGTCCTGGATCTCTCACCAGTGCAATGGGCACCTTAGGCATTACATCCTAGGATAATGTCCAAATTTATTATTCATCAAGACTTTCCGTCATAATCAATTCATTTCCAAGGGGGCTACATTCACTGATGTGTTTTTAATCTCCCCCTCCAGGAACACTGAACTTTGTCATATCCAATTATACACCGTGAGTCAGCCGTAGATGTAGTTCACTTCGCCCTGTTACACACACACACACACGCGCACGCATGCACGCACGCACATGTTTACCTGTGTTGACCCTTTGTTATTCATCCTCTGTATGTTTAAACTGAAACACTGAGGAAATGTGTTCAGGATCTAAAATACTGTGGTTTCAGAAAGAGGACAATTCAGATCTTCCTTCGGGGTTTAAGAGCTGTTTGTATATCCATGTAAAATGTAAACATACTAAAACAAGTGGAGGCAGATACGTCTTATATCAGAGCTGTCAGATCTATTTGTCAGTGTCCACTCAATGACTGTCAGAGCCTCAGCTGAGCAGACAGAATTCTTCCTGTCAGATTGAAGCAGTAGAAAGCCTTATGTTCCTCCTATGGCAGTGTGAATTGATCACCTCCGAACCACACAGAAGCCAGCAGGAAGTCTGTGCCAGCAGCAGCACTACAGTGCAAAAATATTTTCAATGCAAAACCCATATGGTTTCTCTGCTCGTTTTACATAAAATATACCAAAATGTACCAAACATCTCAACATAGATGTGTGCGCACTGCAGTAATGCAATATATATATATATATATATATATATATATATATATATATATATATATATATATATATATATATATATATATATATATATATATATATATATATATATAAAAACATTTCTGCCTCTTAAAAATCGATTTATTTGTGTCATGAACATTTTAGGGTTTATGCACAAAAGTAGACTGGATTAAAAAAAGAAAATGCCCCTTGGTTTGCTTGGCTTTTATGCTGTCATTTTGTATGATGTATATTTTAGAACATAACATACTAAACATTGAATATAATGCTACGTACTAGGCTTAAAAGGCTAATTGTGTGTGTGCAAATGCAGTAATAGTATTTTTTAACAGCTGAGAACTCTTGATCCGCTAATAAAATATGTATAGAAGTCAAAATAAGGCAGTAATTTCACTGCAAGGTGACGTTTCTGATGCTTAATGTATATTTAGTTGCAAAGCCATTGTTGTAGTACTCGCACATATCTAAAGACTTAAAGTAATGTGGGATTTCTTTCTAATCAATTAGAGCTTCTATTTGTTTTTCTTAATAGTTGGTTAATATTTGTTTTTTATTGGCAAGGAATGTTTCTGTAATTCGGCTTTAACACCACAGAAACTTTTCATTGTACAAATGTTTCTTTTAGAAGTGTCAGACCTTTAAAATGTCTTCATGTAACTTAATTAAAAAAAAAGGAGAACAGAGGTTTCAAACCCGGTCCTGGAGATCCGGTATCCTGCAGATTGTAGCTTCAACTTGCCTCAACCCACCAGCAAGGATGTTTCTAGAAAGCCTATAGCTGTGGTCACACTGCACTTTTCGCCCCATAGACTTCCATTCATACGCCTGAATGCAAAAGACTGAAAACACAAGTTGTAGGACAAGTTTCACAGTTCACTGCATTGCAAAGTTCAAGCTTAATGAACTATGACATGCGAGATCGCATCACATGACTGCATGAAACCAACAGAAGATCAAAGCATGACCTCTCTGGACAGAAAAGTAAAATATGAACCAATCACTCACATTTTTGAATGTATAATTGTCTTGTTTAATTCCGCCTCTTTTGCAGCACCGACAGAATTATGTATGCTCAAACTCTATTGTGATCACAGTATAGGAGCTTGATTAGCTAGCCCAGGTGTGTCTGATTGGGGTTGCAGCTCAAATCTGCAGGACACCACACCTCCAGGACCGAGATTGAAAACCCTTGCCACTGAGAACTGTTCGTAAAAACTTAATAAAGATACACAAGCTGTCACTGTGGCAGCAACCAAAGGTACACATTTGTACCTAAAGGGTTTATATTAGTACCTTAAAGCAAGGGTTCTCAAACTTTTCAGCTCCAAATCCTCTAAAGGATTATTAGTCAGCATTATTTTGGGCAACTGGAGCCAGGAACACTCCCCAAAAGACATTATAATTTGAACAGCATCTGCATTTATGTTTGCCCTTTTTTAATTATCCCAGAGGTTTCCATAATCCTGGACCAGGCCATATCCTAAGCAGCTGCTTTGGTGGTCATGGAGGAGTGGAGAGCATGAGACTGGGTCCTGTAAGACCCCAGTGACAGACAAGTCCTCGCATTGATCCTGAAGGGCTAGCCTGTACACTAGCCGGTGACCTCTCCGACCAGCAGCTTCTTCACGATGGACATCCAGCTTTTCTCCAGCCTCAGGCGCCTAGACTGCAGCTCTGAACAAAAATATTGGCCCAAGGAGAAATGGACGTGCTTAACTGAGCCTGGTTTCTTTAGAGTTCTTTTTCCTTCACGTTCGCCAGTTGGTGAAGTTTGTTCCTCGCCGATGTCGTCACTGGCTTGCATGGTTCAGGACTTGTGGAGCTGCGCATCGATCGATTTGCTCTTCAGTTTTTGGACTTTCAGCAGTAAAATTAAACCACACTGAACTGAACTGAACTTAAACTCTGAAAACTAGACTGACACAGTTTCAATTTACTATAATCGTCTATGTGAAGCTGCTTTGACACACTCTACAATGTAAAAGCGCTATAGAAATGAAGGTGAATTGAATTGGAGTTATCTACTGTATACTGTATGGTACCTTTAAGTGTAAATATCCTTTTCAAAAGGTACAACCCCAGTGATAGCTTGTCTACCTTTTGTTACAGAGAGTTTTTCTTAGTGTGCAAAAACACAATAAAACTTTGAGACATTAATTTGTGGTTGGTGTATGTCTACATGGATCTTATCTAAAGATAGCACCATTGCAAGACCATGAACATAAAAAGTCTTTTCTGCCTGAATAGATGTACAGTTTTAATTCAGACGCTACATTTGCTTTTTAACAGTTGGATCTGAAGTGAGAAGTCAGCCCTTGTTTCATGACTCCAGTACATTGCTTTGCGATCTCTTGCCATTTATGAAAGACTAAAGGTTGTTTTACTCTCTCTTCTCTCTACATAGCCTGCTTTTTAGTGAAGATCCCTCTAAAGAAGCTTTTGAATTTGGCAGCCTTGGAAGAAAAGTTCAGGAAAATGCAACCATCTTTCATAACTGCATTCCATACTTCTGAATTTGTATACAGTATTATGAGGATGTATAGTAAACAGATGTAGCTGTTAAAAAATAAACCTGTATATACAGATTAATGCACATCCATAAATAAAAACTGACCCTGATTTTATATGAGGTTATATGTATCCAATGAAATTTCTAATGAGTGCTCACCATTCTCCTGTTAGCTGAAAGCTGTTTTATCAAGGATGGTGAATTCTAACAGTGTCGTCCTTTTCGCTGGATAAAAAAAAGAGCTTGTCAGAGTTCTGAGAGAGCTTTTGGGCAACATGAATAATGCACTTCCAGCTACAGGCCTGGCGGATGTGACTATACGCAAAATTCACGAAGAGCATTGATAAAAAAAGGCAGTGTTTTGACACTCCAGCTCCAGCAGATGACAAGTTCCTACCAGTGGCAGAGAGCTGGTGAAAAGGTGAAAAAAGCTACTAGAAGTACAAGATCAGAGCGATTCTACTGAGTATCAAAGTCAGTCCAATCAAGCGCTCCAATTATGCAGCTAATGAAATGTCAAACACTGAAATTCAGTGCCTTAAACATGTCATCAGAGTGACAATTAGGTCAGAAAATAAGTTTGATACGCCTGAGAGGCGGTATGAGACAGTATTGCCTAATTAACCTTCGATGATTGATTTGTAAGGGAAGGCTAGTCATGCTAAGAGCAATTCTGGGATGATTGGATCGTATGGCAGATCTGTCATTTTATAAAAGGAAAAAAAAAAATCAAATGGAACAAAATGAGCCATCCAACAAGGACATTTTGATCTGGATGTAGCAGAAGTTCTGCTTTTGTGTGCTCTTTATGGTTTGGCCTGTGATGATTCAGCGGTAAGGGATGTTGGCGCCGTTATTTTCCTTTGATTCGGATTCTCTGTGGGAAGTGCGAGTACATCCATCTGTTCCTCCATCACGTCATGTTCCTCTCTCTCCATCTTCCTCTCAATAGATCACTCTGTCCTTTCTTTGTAAATATCAAAACATACTATTACACAAAGGTTAAACTGGGCTTGAGTGATCCAGATGGGCATCACGACAGTTTGTGAAATGAGTCAATTTAGCTCATAAAACATGTAGTTATTTATTTAGTCTGGGTATAAGTACTGTATCTAAAAATACCCTAACACTTTCTGCTCAGAGGTCTCAACTTCTGCTTCAAAACATTGCTGATATTATAGTTTAAACTGTGGCTGCTCTAAAACATGTTTTTGAGAAAAACTACTTTTAAAGATTCGACAATGTTTTGATGAAACTGAACTGACTTTGGGACTGCACAGTGGCATAATTCTTGAAATCTATAATAGGCTACCACTCATTACCACCCTCATTGCTGGTAAAATAACCAGCCTTTTAGCAGAGCCTGATATCTTCCTGCAGGTTTGACACAGACTAAACTAAACTGTCTGAGGCCAGTTTTACTTATAAAACATTCCCTCATCAAATCTCAACATGAGTGAGAAGAAAATGAAAGCACATCAGCACAATCTTTAAAATTATAACGCATAATAAACATGCAGCAAATATATGACAGGTTTGTGAACAATTACGTCGAAGCATTAATTAAATCCTTATTTTCAATGGAGCAAAACAAATCATCTACCCACACCAGTGTGTTTAATGTTCATTTATTTTTGTCTGAAAGATTATCTTTTTTGAAAAAAATTTCATTAGTATAATTTTTGTCTTAATATTAATGTATTTTTTTGTTGGTCAGTTATCTACAAAGTAAAGAATGAATAGCATTTGAAGTGGAGTTTGTACACATGTTATACTTATATTTACAGTTTTAGGCTATATTAGGCTAAATAATTTCCAATGTTAATGACAAAACTATCTTTAAAACTATTGCTCTTGTTAGTTTCACTTAATTTAATCAACTACTGTGACCACAATGAGCCAGGCTTTACAATTTACAAACTATTCACAACAATGAAAGTATTCCCCTTCGGAAGAATAAACTTGGTCAGAGGGATGAGAGAACAGAAACTCATTGTGAGAACGATATTTACTGAGCGCCACACATCGCGTCTGCACAGCCAGACATTTCCAAAACTTAGCAGCACAAAAGAAAAGAAATCAGTGCATTGAGGATCTGTCCAATGTATTATTGAGCCTTTTCTAATTTGAAATTTCAGGTATGCTCACTTTGTGTGTGAAGAACAGGTAATAACACTCTCGTGGTACCAATGTGATCTGCTTATCTAACAGACACAGTACAACATGAACAGCAATGAACTCCTTGTTGTCCAGCGTCCTGCAGATTTTAGCTCCAACTTGCCTCAACACAACTGCAAGGATGTTTCTAGTAAGCCTAGTAAGAGCTTGAATAACTAGCCCAGGTGTGTCTGATTGGGGTTGGAACTAAACTTTGCAAGACACCGGCCCTACAGGACCGAGTTTGGACACCCCTGCTGTATAGGGATTGGCCTAACAATGGTTTTCAAAGTTTCAAAACTATTCAAAACATTATTTTATGGAATTTAGCGCAATAAAACTTTCTGGAAAATGTTTCATTATATGAACTGGCATGGTTTACAATATGATTCATTAAAAACTCTAGAAATCTATCTCTTTAAGTTCAAAATTCCTGATCAAAATTAAATATGGTACCACACCAACTTAAATAAATGTATCCATATCCGTAACCCATAGTTCTCCCACATAAAAAATCCCAATTTAACCCCTGCTAATAGTGTACACCTTTCTTATATAAAAGAATCAGCTAGCACCAAATGAACTAGCTATGCGAACCATAATGATGTAGATCATTTTCTGTGTACACTTGCATGCTTCAAGATGAGCAAAAAATGGACAGGAGATAATTAACAGACTCCTTGGCTCCTCTTGATGAGCTCTTTTCATTAAAAGCCCGAAACAAATGATCTGCCTTCCGCATTAGCATACGGCGCAATTCGCTTCCGTGACGGCAAACAAACCATTTGCCATTTAATAGCCCTAAAGAGCAATGCGACTGTTGTGTGCTCACTCGAAATGTGCAGCTGAATTAATTAAACAAATCAATTAAATAGCAAAAGGTGACGCCGATTATTAATGAAGTCTTCCCATGGTTGCCTGCATTCCCTTCCTTTCAGTGCTCCATGTTTCTGTTGCGCATTCATCTGATAATGACAGAGCTCACTGATACCCTCAATAGGATTCGGCTCATTATTTGTGTGCTTGTGTTGTGAATGCTCGGTAATAGTAGGAATGCCTTGTAATGACCTTTACGAGCCAGCCATTCCATTTTATATTTCCAATTAGCACTGCTGTGACTCATTTGTACTGTGTGATCAGGCACACCCTTGTAGGCCTTTGAATCAAAGCAAAAAGGACACACAAAACACAGAAGCTGCTGCATAAGTCATATAAGGTTCCAGAAGATATAGGAAGCCTTTTTTCCTATTGAACATGTCACATTTTTTTCTCAGAAAACATATTTCTAAAGGTGCTGTTGACTTGAACTTTTCACCAGATGTTGGTAGCAACCAAATAAATCCATATATGCAAATAAAACAAATCACAAATGAAGCTATGTAAAATAAAAAGAAATGCCACAAGGAAAAAGTATTAAACACATGAAGAAAGGGGGTGTAGAAAGACATTGAAAGCCCAGACAGCAGCTGAAATCTCTCAGTAGTTCTTCAGCAACCCTCTGCCCTTCGTTATTGTAAATTAATATTAACTTCTTCAGTCCAACATCTACATTATCATGATGATGAATGGCCCAGCCAATCACATGACTTAAATCCAATAGAAAACACAAATTAAAGATCAGATTTGTTTTAAACTGTTGACGTCTGTAAATTTTATTTATTTATTTTAAATAAATAAATAAAAGCACCAGTGCTATGCATGTAGCTTCCTTCTCCGATTGGCGCCCTTAAGCTGCCATCACTAAAAACATTTGTATAGAGTATTCAATACATTTAAGTATTTAAATCTATTTTTATTTTATTTTTTAGAAAGTGACAATTTGTTAAATTACAAATATTGTGACTGAAAAATCTGACTTATTCCACTAAACCAGTAGTGCCCAAACTCAGTACTGGAGGGCCGGTGTCCTGCATATTTTAATTCCAACCCCAATTAAACACACCCGAACCAGCTAATCAAGCTCTTTCAAGGTATACTAAAAACTTCGAGGCAGGTGTGTTGAAGGAAGTTAGAGCTAAACTATGCAGGACACTGGCCCTCCAGGACTGAGTTTGGACACCCCTGCGCTAAACATTGATTTTTTAAATAAAAACATTGGAACTGTGTTGTCCCAGTAAACAGAATACCGTCACTGTATTGTCATTTACGAAATAAACAAAGATGATAAAATAGTATTTATTAGTCTTTACTTGCATTTTTATATACCCAAATTCAAGCCTGTATTTTTTTTAGCTTTATTCAAAAACATTTTAACATTAAAACATTTGCAACAAACGTCATGGTTTTAAATAAAGTGCTATAGACCATTTCAATGCAGTGATGTCAATGGGCCATGAACATTTCCTGATCGTTTTCCAACTACTTTATTAACTAACAAGAAGCAATGCAACCATATCGCAATGTTAAAACAGCTGTCATAATGTTATTTATCAATATGTGGAATTGTTCCGGATTGTTGGTACCTATGGAAATTAAAGATGTAAAACAGGAAATACATTAAGACCCTTGTTATCGTTTACATCCCTAAAATGGTTGATATAAATAAATGCAATGTTAGCACAATGTTGTTTCATGACCTAAGTGCCAACTTTCATCTTAATAATCAGATGCTTCCTTAACTGCAATGTTCTTACCATTGTAATTAATTTTAGAAGTACAGTGTGTATTTTTTTTTTGACGTTTTTTTTTTTGTAATGAGACAATAGAATAATACATACATTTATGTATTTATGGAAATGTCACTCTCAGTAGCTCTTAAAGAAAAGCAAGTGCACTGCAAAAAATAAAATAAAAATAACAGTTGTTCTTTGTAAATTACTGGATGGCTTCAACTGTTTTTGTTTTTCTTTAAACAGTTAAATTACATTTACCATATCCCATTACTGTATATCTGTTAAGTTTTAAACTGTAGGGAGCTTTAAAATTCAATTAACAGGTTTTAAGTATAAATTATTGCAGTTCAAATTTTAATCATTTGAAATGCACAGGTTTAAATCATCATCGATACTTTCAGAATACATTTTGAGTATGTAAATGGAACAGAAATTGGACTGTCAGACTGTGCACTCTTCGGTTTTTATTACAAACCTCCTTAAACTTCCCAGATAATTACCACGGTCTGGATCAATTGTGATCGATTTAGTCAATCAATTTTGGGGTTGAACTAAGGCCACCATTATATTAGATAGTGGTCATTTTCTTCCTCTCATAAAAGGCATTACATTGTTTTTCAAAATATGGATAATATGGATCATTCATAATTCACAGTGCCATCTACTCGATTACAATAATAATGATATACTCACTAGATTTTAACAAGTACCAGGGATTGCAATGGCAAGAAATGAGAAACTTTAATATACTACTTTTCGATAATAGTATCATTCGCATTCTAAATGACCAAATTGTACCCCAGAATGTGGTGTATAGATGCATGAAAATATGACTCAACCTTTTATGACATTTCTTTTTGTATTAATGTACATTAAGATTAATGAAGCATTTAAGTAATGTATAATGTTTTTTTAATGTTGTTATTATTATGAAGTATAACAGCTAATGCCAATTCTTACCAGGCTCTCATATGTCAAAAAGCATTGTAGTTAAATTAATTTCCTCTGAAAATCTGCACCGCAAAAGCCTTTATAATGACCAAAGCTTACGTGGCTTTCATTCCTCTCAGCCCTTTCTTTTTAAAGCAAACTGGCCTTTCAATCATTCGACCAGTTTTCCACTAATGATGACATACACGCTTGTCAGTCAAAGGTCAAGGTCTAGCTAGTTGGCATAGTCCATTTAACCATTGCTAGCAGTTGCCCTAATGGCACCATTATGGGGTAAAAAAAAAAAAAAGTGTTTGACAACATTACTGCAAAAATGATACATTGCCACTTGCATGTTTCTCTGCAATTTCAAAAAGTGTCAAATCTATATTTTTTATAAGTATTGTCACGTTCGTTTATGCATGTATTAAGACCATTTGAAAATCCAATGACAAGTGAACGGTGCTAAAATATATAAATAGTATAAATAATATACCACCTACACTAAATATTACCCTAATGCATCCAAGAGTGTTAAGAGCATGTATGTAATCATGGTAAATGTAGGTTGAACACATGTGAAATACATATGATCCATATGTGATTTTCAAGTGCTTGCACACTTTTTCTGTAAAGACGCTACACTAAGTCGTACCCTTAATAACTTCAGGCAGCATTGTAACATGTTTGAAGTTGATAACATTATATGTTGCAAGGTTTATTTTCTATAAACATTTTAATGTGGTCATGTCATTTGCCCATGAACATATCCTGCATGTAAGCAAACTATTCCATAACTGTAACATTTTAATCATTTAATGTTAAAACGGCTATCATAACAATATTTATCAATATGTGGCCCTTTTTGGATTATCGAAAGCTATAGAAATAAAAATTATAACAAAAGAAAATACGTTGGGACCATTGCTTTGGTTTACATCCCTCAAAATTGTCTATTTAATTGTTATTTTAATCGCATATAATCGCAACTGTTTTAGTAAGCTACAATATCTGACACTTCAAGAAGTCTACATGCAAAGTTGATCAATAAAATATATCAATGAAATTATGTTTAGTCATATGCCATTTTGTTCGGTTTCTTCTGGTGCTTTCCAGTGATGAGTTGCAGCTGGAAGGGCATCCGCTGTGTAAAACATATGCTGAATAAGTTGGTGGTTCATTCCACTGTGGTGACCCCTGATGAATAAAAGGACTAAGCCGAAAAGAAAATAAATGAATGAATGAAAAGATATCTTGATTTTTTGCAAATAATAGCAAACGTTATATCTGGAAAAAAAACTGATTTTCCTACTGACACTTTTCACCAAAAGACCAAAACAACAGAACTTTTACCATTGAAAATTAGTGTCCTAAGACATTTGGAAAGTATTGTATAAATGTACATTTTATTGGAGTTAAGACAATTGTTTTCTGATGTTATATTAAATGCAGACAGAAAAACAACAAAATACTAAAAGTTAATATATTATTTTGAATGTCATTTAGTCTTGACTTTTGAGTTGATCTTTAAAACCAAAACTATACAATTTGACTGAGAAATGTTTAGCATTTTGCTTATTTTATAACATTACTGACAACAATTTCATTTGTGCAATATTTGACTTCATTTTTTTTATTAATCATTTTATTGAAAACATTAAACAAGTCATTTGTTTATTTCACTTTTACCAAGTTCTTTATAGGTGCAGAAGAGGATCTGCCAAAATGTTAATGAGTCAGTATAATATCTTTGAAACACAGTCCCACCCCTGCCATCCAAAGCCATGCCTCCTGAAACACGAATGCGCACATTAAAGATGACAGCAGATAACCCCCTAGAAAAAAATGTCATTCACCAGTTAGAAAACTTTATAGTACTTTACAATACTACAATTCTGAATTAAAAACTGTATTATATCTAGCACATTTTCAGTTGTGTAGCAAGCAAGCCTTGGCATAATGTTCCCACTCTCTCATGCATGTTGTCCTAAAGTGATTACTGTAGGCTTAGTGGTTGGCCAGCGGAGTGCAGGAATGACTCCTATTACAAAGCCAAATTTCCATATATACATGCTATTTCAGACCGAATATTTAGAGCATGGTAAACAATATAGGGAGCACGTCACCAGATGCCATTGTTCAAAAATGAACCAGTGATGTGAATATAAAACCAACTTCACCACAGTAAAGCAGGCTAGGCAGAATAGCGCTATTTACTTATGTTTTGTTGTTAAACTGAATAAAAATGTACATTATTGATGCTGTCAAATGTCCCTTATAAAACTAAAAATAGTCACATCAATTTTCACTGGAGGATTTCAGTGGCTGAACAACACTTCTGTGCATATAACCCATATAACCCATCCCAGTCTCATCTCCAAATGAACGCGCAGCATGCATGCACGCATGTACGCACAAATGGCGGATCTGCATGAACAGAGAAGCGCCATTGTACATTTGTTGGCAGACAATTTGAGATACTTATCAGAATTATGGGAATTTTCAACCAGACAAGATTTAATAGTATGAACTATTTTTAGTCTTTTGCTTTACCCAGAATATAAAAATTCATATAAATACAATTAGATAGTATATTTTAATCATTACATTTGGAATGTGAAGAGACTTTTAACCAGCACAACAAAAAACATTTGCATATTTTGTAACCATATCTTGAATCTGGTTGGAGATTGCCATATCGCCGAGCTCTAGAGACACATTTTTTTTACAGTAAGCCTAGGAGCCAATCAATTTTGCTCATCAGCGACCATTCAAAATCTGACTAAATTGAGGTATTTTTATTTTAAAAAAAAATTCCACAAACGAAATACATCAGAAGTGACTGGAATGAATGTGAATGTCAGCTGAAATCTCTCTCTCCAGGTATTATAGATCTCCTTATCATCAGTTCAGGCAGTAATTAACTTTCAGTGCAACCAGAGTGCTTAAAAATTACTGCTAGCAGCTCACGGTTTATTTCACTAGACGCAGCTACATTTCACTTTCACACTGCACTACATCCTGCCGAACGGATAATTCTGTAAAATATCTTATGAGATCTGATTTATCCATTAATAAACGCCTCCAGTGACTGCACGTATCAACTTATTTAAGAGAATTTCCATCCTGGAGTGGCCAGTGATTGAATTGAAGACAATGAGAAAGAGATAAAAGTCCTGTAAGCAATTTAGCCAGTGTTTTATAGATACTGTATGCAAATGAGGCTGTGATTGACATAAAATGTAATGACAGGATGTTGTACATCAGGATGTGGACATATGGTGTTTAATTTGAAGTCATGGGCTGTTGATTGTAGAACAGACTTCAAATAAGCTTTGGCATAAGAGCTGTCAAAATCTCTCTTCCCAAAACCTTTTTCACAAAGTTTCAGCGAGGAAGCAAGACTCTTTCATCCAGATTTTCATTTTCGATGGTTACAGAATGAAATCTTAACAGCTTTCTGAAATACTTTTTCTAAGTAAAATTGTTCCTCGCATGAAGTTTACAAAGAAAGCCACAAAAGTCTGGCTGCTATGAGATCTGAGTGTTCATCTTTCTTGTGTAGTCTGCCAATTAATAATGCATGCTGTTTACACATGATCAATATAATCTCATAGTGGGGAAAGCGGTAAAACCTTTCAGTCTGATTGATCACGGTTAATTGATTGTTTCAATTGCTTGTTGGATTGATTGTTATAGTTATCTCCCCCTAAAGCGGTGTTGAAAGAATCGGCTTGTAAAAAGATAGCAGAAACATTGGTTACACAAAGAAAGCAATGCGAATAAAAGTTAATAGGAGACAGTGCTTTATCTAACACAATCACGTAGTCTAGAATTCGTCACAGTATGTCACTGCAGCACAGCGCTGAGTCGCTTTAACCTCTTAGTCGATAGAGTCTAGTTGTGTAAGAAGACAAAGACACAGCTGAGCCAATATTAGGTCAAATTTGTCCATCAATGAAAATTCTAGCATGAACATTTGGTCCACTCATATCCACATACTACAGTGAATTACATGTTTATGACACAAACACACCATAAAACTGCTTTACAGTGTTAAAAGAGGCTCCTAATCACAGAAACAGTGAGTTTGGAAGTGAAACTTTCTATCTGTTTTTTGAGAATTATTCAAAAAAATGATTATTCCTCCTTATGAAATGTGCCAAATGTCTTTCACAAACAAAGCTGCTGAATGGTTTTCTTATATAAAATTTGTATTGCTTGTATACTATAAAGTCAAATTATAAATTGATTGAGCATGCACTGTAAAAGTTGACTGCTCTGGTTGTAATATACTGTAATGTTGCCATAAATTTGCAGTTAAACTATCACAGTTTGTCACTGTTTTACAAATTATACATACATGTCATCAGAGTTGATATAGACACTATTTGCTCCATTGATTCTCTGCATATATAAGCAGTGATGCAGATAACACAGAAGTGCATTCCAACAACGACAACAAAAATCTTGTGGTCCCCTACACCATCTCTTTGAAGCTCTCACACTATAGGCTAAACCCTTTGAAGGAATTAGGGCATACGCATGAGGCCTTTAGTATGAAACAGCTTTGAACACAACAAAAAGCAAAACAACCTCGTATGAAGAAGTCACCTTTCCAGTTATGTGATCATAACTTCTAATATAAAAGCAAAAACAGTATAGAATTTTTACTTAGTTTATTAATACTGATAAAGTATTAAAGGATTAAAAACACTAATTGAGAGATGTAAAATAATCACTATTGTTTATTTCATGCCATCCACTATCTTTTCAAAAGATACCCTTCAAAACTTTTTTGGTACTAACGTACACATTTTAGTTACTAATATGTACCTTTAAGATAAAAACTTCACTAGAACTTTTACAATAAAAGTATAATTATAATAAAATTGTAAATATTAGTACCTAAAGTGTACATATTAGTACATAAATGGTTTATTTCAGAAGGAAAACAGCACACATTGTCTACTAATTATACAAAAAGTGAACAGGTACTCATTTATCATTCATTGTTATTTACTATTAGTAAATGGCATCAAATAAAATATTAGTACATATTGCATCTCATGTTATCATTGCTTTAGCCATACTAAAACATCAATAAAACAGCTTGTAAACAATGTCACATAGCATTACTTTATATTACCTCAGGCAAGTCATTCAGTGTCAACAGCTCGATACACTAGCAATGTCAATCAATGTTTTTTTTCACTGCTAATTATAAAACATATATCCAAAATTATGCATAACAAAATGTTAAATTATTCTGTAACATTGAACAAAATGTTTCAGATATATTAATTTTTTAATATAAGAAAGGAATTTTCATTAAAGAGTAGCCTTTTATTATTAAACACTATAAAAAGTTTAAACACTATATTAATAAATATTAAACACTAAAAAGTTTCACTTTGCATTTATTGCAACTGCATTGCAGAGAACTACCAGTGTCTTACACTGAAAGAATGAAGTGTATACAGTGCGGTTTTAGAATGACATGAGGGTTTGTCAATGATGGCAGAATTACATTTCTGAGTGAAATAAATCGGTAAAGATAAAGCGATAAACTCTTAGAACTGCATTCAGCACGTCTCCTTTACAGGACACATTTGCATGCTGTGCCTTTCTGGAACTAACAGCTGTCAGTTTGGCTTACTGGCATTGACTGCATGTCTCCTTTTCCCCTATATTTACTTTCTCTCACCTTTTCTAGTCCTTCTGCTGTTTGTCTCAGCGGAGACCTGATGAAGTCAGTGCACAGTGCACCTGTGATCAGGGATTACGCACTTAACATCAAGTGTTACTTCCACCCTTACATGCTGTACTGCACTTGCAAGGATAATCCCTGAGGCTCGGCTCTCCAGAGATGCAAATATTTATTCATGATGCCAGTTGCACGACAGGCAAAAAGTAGGTTAAAGTATGTTTTCAGTGAGGTCTAGTGACAATTAAAATAAAGTAGTCATGAACGTAGTGCTGCTCTTCTGGTCAAGCATGTTAAATGTCTTAAGAACACACATGACTGCACTACATAATTGAATTTATGTACAGTATATAGTACATTTCACAATACATATTGTTCAAGCTTGACAATAACAGTGCTTTATAATTCTCTCAGTGAGCCAAAGGGAAAAGGGGGAAGAAAAACCTCCATAAGCTCTAAGTAAACGAGAAAGGAAAGTTTTTTTTAGAAATTATTCATTTTTTTTTGTATATTTAGTATCTATCTATCTATCTATCTATCTATCTATCTATCTATCTATCTATCTATCTATCTATCTATCTATCTATCTACTTTATGCCTTGAGATTGAATAATCTATGAAAAAATAAAAATAAATATTATGAAGAAACTGTTTTATATAAAAGTAACTGTTGTTTTGTATTGTGATAGTATATGATTATTGTAAGTTTGATGATTTTTATTAGTATTTTTTAATCCTATTACTTATTTTCGATAGGTTTTTGTTTTTAGTTTTATGGTTTAAATTTTACTCATGGCAAACGACCCTGGAGAGTAGTCACATTATTGTTATAAATGTTGCTGGAGCTAAACTCGAAAGCTAAAGTCAGGGTCCGACAGGACTGTATTTGTCCTTGCTTAATACATAAATTTCCATTTTCACATTGACAAAAACACATCTGCACAGCGCCACTTCTTTTTATGTCATTCCTCGTTAAGCATTCATAACCCATGGGAATAGACAAATCTGCATTTTTGAAATTTTTTTTTTTTTTTGGGATGTTAATATTGTCATGTTCAGAGTTATTACAACATCATTTTTACCCAGGGGTTGGCCCCCTCGAACAAGAAACCCAAAGCAACATGCCTAATTACATATAATTAAGCCCCAGCTTTTTGGAGAGCAATCTCATATTCCCTTTATTGTATTACAAATGGGACCATTACCTCTTAACAAGGAAGGCTCATCTCTGCAAATCAGGTTAGAGAGATCCTTTCCAATTCACAGCCCTCTTGTTAAATGTGTCTAAAATGTCATTAGGACTCTTCAATCTCATCGGTGTTTGTTTTAGAGCACCATATGATTATGGAAAAATCCTCAGTGCTGCTGCCATTTCACAGTGTGTGGTTGGGTTTTCAGTAGGGATAATATGGTATATTTAAAATGATTTGAAGCGAACCGAGACGTCCCCCGTTTTCAGTCGAGCATTTCAAATGTACATTTGCTATACCTGCATTGGTTATGTGTCTCTTCGGTAATAACAAATTACGAATTAGAGGATGCAAGTAAGGTCATAATTATTTGAAGTGAACAACATTGGATAAACAAATGCAGCCGTAAATAAGGTCAGTAAATAAATTTACTGAACGTGGCAATAAACACAAATGAGGCGAGAAGACAAGTGCTCATATTTTGGGTCATTAGGGAGATGAAAAGTAGCTGAAAACATACACTATATTTAATTAATTATATAACCACCATAACCTTTCATAGTTAGTCATGCAAGAGCTCATCTGTTCTCTTCAATGACTGTGACAGTTTCTACCTCATTAATCTAAATTAAACTATGAGAAATGGCCAAACTTGCTAGTAATTTCTTACTATTTACTGCCATTATAAATAAATATAAAAATGGCAATAGGTCAGCATACTATCTTGCATGTTTTCTGAACTTAGAAAAACACACATACATATACACACTATAAACAGTATAAATATATTTTAGGGGTGTAACGATAGATGCATTCACCCTGAACAGTCATGGTACATGACTCACAGTTCGGTTCACACCCTCTCATATCGAATAGTCAGTCCAGATATGTAGTAACTATTACTGTGTGTTCACACCAAAGGCGGTGAGAGTGTCAACGTTTGCTTTGGCCACCCTTCGACAACACTGTCTGCCTGTACTGCTCCGCCAGTGAGAGCGTCAAAACTCGCAACATTAATCTCATATTTAAAGGGGCCGTTGCAGCAAATAGGTTACAGCATAAAAACATGCTTTTTTTAGCGTGAAAATGTTGGAAGATCTATGGAAGATCAAGTTGTTGCGTGTGGTTTGGCTTTGCTCCACTTACTCAATATGGGTCCATGTCTGAAATATTCTGAAGCAGCAATACTCTTTTGTATTTTCGTTATAGTTAGAATGGGGTTCCCACGTTTTTAAAGTAAAAAAAATAACATTAATGCACATCTACTTCACAGTAACTTTATGTATATACCTGTAAGGAAACATTGCAAATAATTGGTAATTCGGTCACCGCAATAACCAAACCCTTAGCAACAGCTGTGGTCTAAACCAAAGTTCACAGGGCACTGGACTCCTGTCAAGCGATGGACCTGTACATTTTGACTGGTTGTTTCCGAACTGAGTCATAGCTTATTACCATAAAGTTGACTTGATTTCAGCTGTCCTCAACGCATATTCCGGCGAATCCGTGCCACTCTTCAAGCCTTATCAACTCTGTCTCCCATTAAAAAAATGAATGATTTCGGCTACTTTAATGTTCTCACCGCTTTTGGTGTGAATGCACAGTTAGACAGAAAAATGCATCTGAAAACGTGATTCTGTATGCAGCGCTCAGAAATGGTTGCACCATGTTGCCATTGTCATGCCAACGTGCTACCCTATTAACAGAAGCCCAACACTATTCGCACATCAGAGTTTTTCTGATTGGTCCATTGCGCTGCTGTGGGTGAAAGTTTAAACCATTTTATATTCACAAGACATCTAAAAAATGCAGTGCTGCAAAAGTGCATTATGTTCACGCACATCAGTCAAACAATGAAAATATAAGACACCACCGTCTCCCCTTGTGAGCACGCAAATTTGTGAGTGAGTTCCTTCTTTACACACATAATATTAACAGTTGTTGTCGTTCGCTGCACCTGCTGTTATGCATGAACACAGTGCTAGCATTTTCGTAAAAAGATATTTCAGTTTTACGATTTTCTGTTATTTTAGGAGAGGGTTTAGCTTAATCTTTGAAAGTTTAAAACAAAATTTCCTAATTATAATTAATATTTTCTAATTATAATATTTTTCATTATTGTGTTAATTTTGTACTTTTGAATCACAAGAAGCTCTTCAGTTCAGTAGATGAACAAAACAGTTCTGCCAGTTCAAATCAAACACAAAAAGCAAGTATTGGAAATGTGATGCTTATTCCTGTTGTACCATACACGCACCAAACCGTGACCGAGAAAGAGAGGATAAAGTTATGGATAAAATCGAGTTTTGTATTGAATTGATGCAAGTATATATGTAATAATGTTGATATTTGTTTTATCCTATAAATGTCAGATTTATTCCTAGTTTTATATATAAATGTTAGTATTTACAATTTAATTATTATTTTATTTTATCTTATCATTTTTGCTAATACAACCTATTTTTTGTATTAAGATCTTAAGCAGCTTTATGTGATTATCAGTTATAATGAGACATTTTATATTAATTTATTAATGTTATTTTATTACAACTTTAAACTTCCCCAAAACGTTTAATATATAGTCTAATTACCTATTATGCAATGATTTATCTAAATGCAGTACAAACTTGCTTGTACATTCCTGTACATTATGCTTCCCAGTGTTAAGCTTTGACTGTAGCCTTTACTATGACATCTGCTATCTGTGGCTATCAAGGGCAGCTTTTATGACATAACAGTGAATAAAAACGATCCATATTGGTAAATCCACAGCAGCATTGATCGTGACCACGCAGCTTCAGCCCGAAGCAATTACATGCCACTGTTAGTTTGTTGATACAGTAGCGTCAGACCTTTTGGTTTGGAGCTAAACCACTATGACCCAGAGGCAAGGATCAATATGATGTATGGATTTCACTCACTCACTCACTTAGTGAGGTTGAAACACACATCCGTGTCGGTCAAGGCCAGTCATGCTCATCCAGGTCTGTTGTGTTGCCATCGCCTCATTAAAAATGAGAGAGAGTGCAAAGGTTTATCGAGTTTCCAGACTACTACAAAACAAATAAAATTACTCCAATAAAGGTGAACTATTATGCAGAATTTACTTTTATACTGTGCTTGAAGTAAACACAGATCTGTGGCTATGGTGTGACTAAAAAAACAGTCTAGTAAAAATCTACCCACTCTTTAATTTTTTTTAATCCTCGTAAATTATAGTCTCTAAACTATTTCTGAAATCTTGGCAGAAGTGTTTCTGTTGACCATCTTAAAATACAATATTAACATTGATTTATTCTAACTAAAACTAGCTACTTTTTTACTTTTTAGGACACTGAAATCTCAATTTTCATTTTCATTTGCTTTTTTCATATTCTTATGCTACGACTTGCACAATGCACATATGGGAGCGCCACGCACTTGTTGCAAAAGTGACGCATGCGCATTTTCCAACCCCACCTAGTTAAAAAAATCTCAACTTTTCTAAATGCAGCGAGCACATTGCGATTCATGCAAGTAGAACTAACCAATCTGCTTCACACTTTAAATGGAATATACAAGTTTTAGTAATAACCACGGACTAATTACTTCAGACAACACAGCGCACCCAAACATTGCAGCACTTTTTAGTTTTCTTCAGAAACTTGCATTGGAGCTGCAGCAATGGTTTCTCCGTAACAACACATGCGAAAATGAGTGCCGTTTAACAACAGTAAAGAGATTGTAAATAAAAAGGATGTAAGGATGTCGCCAGAGAGGCTTTTTGGTTTTTCTTGTGCATCCCAGCCACTAGCTCCCCATCTGATTTTTTATTTTTTTTTACAAGGATGTAATGTAGTTATACAACTTTACAATTTGTAATGTAGTAATTTGTATTTTTTTTATTTGCGATTTTGTATATTTAGTTTAAATATTTTTGTTCTGACCAATAAAACTATTGCCTTAGTAATGTTGATAAATTAAAATAAAGTGGTTGAAAAATTCTGATATATTCCTTAATGTATTGTTAAAAATATTCAATAATTATTGATATCGAATAATATGAACATGATATTGTGATAATTTTATTTTTGCAATATCGCTCAGCCCAACTTGCTTCTCTTCAGTTTTCTTCAAAAATTAAAAATAAACTGAAAATATTGTGTCCATCCGGTCCACTGCACAGCAAGGAAGGACAGTTCATCTTCTTATCAAAAGAATTGTTTGAGATTATTTCAAAATTCAACATTTATTTTATCAAATAAGTGGAAATTTATACTTGCATTATTGCAGTAAAATAACACTCATTTCAATAAACTAATTATCTTGATCAGAGACTGGCAGTAATGTCAAACACACTCACTTGTGTGCACGCGTGGCATTAAAACCAGTAGGCAACAGCAATGATTCTTAACCTCTTGCCACTTTCTGTCTTTATATTACAAACTTTGTTATAAAATGTTATGTGTTCCAATTGACAGCATCTTCGACTTTGGCTTTCACTTGTACAGTGGTTTTGAATAGTCAAACATGCCTTCCAATACTAATAATAAAAAAATAACTTACAAACAAACAAACAAATAAATAAATAAATAAATAAATAAATAAATAAATAAATAAATAAATAAATAAATAAATAAATAAATAAATAAATATTGAAAATTGCCAAATTTCTTTAAAATCTGCACCATGCTGACATCACAGGACATAAAAAAGCACAATCATACTTCATGACATGTTGGTGTATCATAAATATTCATAATATGGCATGTCCTCATTCTATGAAAGGATGCTTTGCTTAATTGTCCATGACAGCACATGTTGCTTTACTGACAAATGCTTCAATCTTTGGGATTGCGTGCATTAAGGAAGAGACATGTTCATGGATCAAAAGTGAGTCTTTGTTTTTGATTAGACCCCGAGGCTTGAAAACATAAACAATTAATTCACATTGAAAATCTTTACCATTCCTTGATATAACTGATCAAACGGCTTATATAAAAAAATCACAGAAAAAAATTAGCCTAAATATTAAGACACATTTATAAGTATTTGTGCAGCTAAGAAAAAAATATATAAATTAATCTGCATTTCTTTGTGCATTTCTTTTAAATTCTTAGAAACAGTGAATCGTTTTACAAAGCAATTGGTTCAATTCATTTGAAGCTTTGAAATGCTTGGTTTTTCCTTTCACCTCTTTTACCTGCTTTAAAGCAAAATAAAAGCATCTGAAATAAAGATTCCATTCTGAACTGCCTGAAATGAGTCATTAATAAAGGGTCATTCACACCAAGGATGATGACTAAAAACTACAGTTCTAAAAACCATTCAGAGCATTAAGCAATTCAAATAGCAGAGTTCAGACCGCATCTAATGATATTGATGTACAAAAATTATAATGTTGGAATGACTCTCAGAACAATTTTCCAACTGATAAACAAATAGGGTTGATCAAAGAATCCATTCAACATAGAGGGCTCACACATTTAGAGCAGCAAACAAAATTGCAGGACAGCTCACTGATGTTAAACCCTCTTTTCAAATATGAATATCTGAAAAACAATGTCATAGCTTTAGATTATAGTGAGAGGTATTAATCATGCTGATGATAAACTGGACATCTTTTAGAGCAATTTTGCCAGGCAACTTTGGGAAATTATGGCATCAGTGGAGAACCAGGTGAGAAACAGGGTAACTAAATAGGGCAACTGGATCCCGATACAATTTTTTTGTCCGTTCTCAATAGGAAAGTAGCCAAAGCAACATCACTCCATAATATTGCCTGTCAATACTGCTCTAAAAGTTGCCCACTGTATTATCAGCATTAGGCTTTCAACATCTTTGTGCTGCCCCCTTTGAAGTTGCAAAAATGAACCAAAAATAATCTTTGAGTTTGTTTTGTTTTCTTGTCTAGAAGGCAGGAGCTATCCAAAACAAAATTAGGATACTTTAGCACAACAGAGGCTCTTTAATCTAATAAAACTGGGCAAATTTTGTTACACATCCATATATTTAGAAAGAGTCACAGCTGCCTGTGACTGACAGATACACTTGAGCAAAGTAATGATCATTTTTTTCATGCTTAAAACTGCTTTCGAACGTCAAAGTAAATTTTCTACATGACAAGTAAAATGAGTTTCTTGTCAAAACAAATGTATACAGATCTAAAAATATTTTGCATGTTGGTGAGCTGCCAGTGTATAATTATGTGGCTAAAGATTAGCATGAATTATTAAATGAAGCATTTTTCCCCCAGAGCTGTGAGGGAGAGACTGCCAGATGCCCAGTGGCTCAACAAAAAATTTAATGGCTTTGAATCTAAATACAGGAAATACTTTCTCGATGAAATACGTGAAGTGGGAGCCCAATTTCTTTAAAGATTCTGAGGAGTACTGGCAAAGAAAGTCCCATGATTAAAAGAAAATTATAAAAGATTTTTTTTC
The DNA here is from genome assembly GCF_052040795.2 of Danio rerio. Lineage (NCBI taxonomy): Eukaryota > Metazoa > Chordata > Actinopteri > Cypriniformes > Danionidae > Danio > Danio rerio. The sequence goes on from NC_141031.1 coordinate 31,932,795, forward strand.
AATGAAATTATGTACTAAAGTAGTCACCACAAGCCGGTGAGCAGCAAGGAAGAAGCCGGTTTCTTATTTCTTTGCAACCTTGAGAATTGAAATGTGCAAGAGTATTCAAATTTATTCAGACTTTTTAAACTTTGCAAATTTTTTGAGAATTTAGCATTTTTAAGTTTCTAAAAAGTACTACTAAACACATTGAACATTGCCTTACTGAAGTTAGCCCCCCTGTTTATTTTTTTCCCCAATTTATGGTTAACAGGGAGATTTTTTCAACACAGTTCTAAACATAATACTTTTAATTATTTCTAATCACTGATTTATTTTATCTTTCCCATGATGACAGTAAATAATATTTTACTAGATACTTTTCATTACACTTCTATATAGCTTAAAGTGACATTTAAAGGCTAAACTAGGTTAATTAGGGTAACTAGGTAGGTTAGGGTAGTTACGCAAGTAATTGTATAACGATGGTTTGTTCTGTAGATTATAGAAAAAATATATAGCTTAAAGGGGCTAATAATTTTGAGCTTAAAATGGTTTTTCAGGGTACACGGAGGAATCCTAAAGATAATTTTAATACCTTTTTAAGATGTTTTAAAGACCTAATCAGAATATTTTACGACCATTTTGCCATCTGTTTCGCTCTATGGTTTTGCTGAAGAGAGCGAAACCACCTTCCCACATTTGTCGCAAATAATGTGACATCACCCGGAGGGCGGAGCTTGGCCGGATTTGCCCCAGCCTGAACCAAACATGTGGATTGAGCATGCAGTTGTAAATATTAGAAGGAATATAATTATATTTATGCTTTTTTTTGGAGTCAAACAAGTTGAACAATATTTAAGACCTCATAAAAACGTAAATAAGAATTTTTAATACCTATTAAGGGCCTTAATTTAAAAAGAATAAATATTTAAAAAAAGAAAAAAAAAAAATCAAAGGGGGGCTGATAATTTTGACTGAGTATATATCTATTAGTGCAGCACAATATTGAAAAATTCTAAGATTGCGATAAGAACCCAATTTAATAGATGACTTGAATATCTCTATCTGAAAAATCTGTTTGGAGATTGATTATATAGCATAAAAAAATACAATACAGATAAAAAATACTAATGTGTTATCTCCAGCCTGACCTCACGAGGAAACGTAAGTATTTTAGGTTTTGTCAGTTTAGTGGCTAATTTTTACAAATTGGTACAAGTTCAGTCGTATGAAAATGCACGACTTTAAAAAGGAGGCGTGGCACCCAACCACACCCCTAACCCCAACCGTCATTGGTCGGGGTTAGGAGGGCGGAGGAGATGACATCAGGCGACAACCTCTGGCCGGCAAACAGGTGGGCAGGCCCTCAGGGATACCTCCACACATGCGGAAGGGTGAGCTGGGGGACTCCTCCTGCTCCGTTCGACTGAACTGATTATGAATACAGGTGAAAGTAATAAAAATTAACAAATGCCAGGAACTGGAACAAAGGAGCACATGGGGAAAGGTCATATGATGAAAGTAAGACAGGACCTGACAAACAGGAGATTACATGTGCTGGTGAAGTTTAATGACACTGATGAGAGGTTTGCAGACTGGGCTATATGTTGAATGTTGTTTTTGAACCTAAATGTATGCTGTGTGTAGTTTTTCTGTAGTTGGTAACTTATCAGAGACTGTAAGGGTCTGTCTGTGTTAATATTTGTTGCACTTTTTTATTTTATATAATTGCAGATGTTACAGTAGGCTCAATTGACTCAAACTTATGGTACCAACCATTGGTCTCCTTTTGGCAGTGGAAACGCAAGCCTAATAAAGGTGCCCCAACTTATACCGTACTGTACTACTCTACTGTAGTTACAAAACAAAAGTTACTAAGTCTATTGTAACTCTACAAACGTTATATGGTACTTTCTTATACATTAATGCTTTTAAACAGTCAGAGGCCAGAAAAAAACAAATGCAAATGAAAAATTATCCAGACTCAACACTGCCTATGCTTGCGATGTGACTATTGCGAATGATCACATTGCAATATCGATGCTGAAATAATATATTGTGCAGCCCTAATATACATACGCATTAATATAAAAACACTCATCACAATTCACAAATCACAATTCAGACGAATATTCCTACAATTCTTTTTCATAGCACTTTAGCTATGTCCTCTAAACTGTGACACTTTAAAAAAATAGTTCTAGGAAAAAAAAGTCAATTTGTGAATTGCAATTAAACTTTTTATTTACTATTTAGTGACGAACACATTTGTTTTTCATTCCTCATTGCCCATAGTTTGGATAAACAAGATTTGGATTTCTGGAAGGTTCAGGTTATCGTAGAGGCCTGGTTCATTGTAATGTGCCGATTATTCTAATGGTTGCTTTGAATGGGAGTGATACCTGAAAAGACTGTCATGACATCATAAAAGCGTTCTTCAAAAGACATGACAGTGCTTTAAACCAGGGAAGGGCATGTTTAACATGAGGGCTGTTGTCTGATCAAAACCCCGTTGTGCTCTTTGTGAAATGCATGACTTTAAAAGCACCCAGCTGGGCATTTCACAGTCAGACTCAAAATCAAGGACTCATCATCATGCAGCCGCAAAAAAAAAAAAAAAAAAAAACATGTAACTTTGACACTGAAGGCCACATTCATCGACTTTCGTGACTATTTTGCAATTACTACTGTGTGGTTTCATCTGCTTACTTTAAGACTGCTAATGTCTTGTCATTTATGATTGATGGGCTTGAATGCATGTACTTCATTAGCAGCACTTTTGAAGCTACTGTATCCTCAGAAACCTTGGCCTGTCACATCATCAGACAGATTTTCCCATTTCCTGAATTTAGTTTTTCCACTGAAAGCCCAATTTGAAGTCATACTTTCAGACAGATTGATAGTTCATTTAGATGATCCAGAAATAGCATTTGTTCTCCCTCTGAAGATAAAATGTGAAATTCGCACACTCCTTTTTTTATCATCATTTCTCTTCTTTTTTTTAACAGAGGATTTGGGTTTTATGTCCCATCTGTCATTGCACATTTGTTGGACTGCATTACAAACAAAACCGCCCAGTGGGAATAGTGGATCTGATCCTGAAACAGAGACTGGAATCACGTTTCGACTGCACAGAATAGGTGATTTGTCTTTAAAACTAATGTACAAAGATTATTTGAACCCTGTTTATTTTCTCTGTTTCTATAAAACAAATTTTTAGGATCCCCGGTAGGAGAGAATGGCTCACAGCTCTTTGATTTCAACACATCTGTTTATGTGACAAGAAAACAAGATGGTATCATGTTGTGTAATGAGGGTTATTGATGATCTAGGATAAAAATAGACACGGTCTGCGCACTACTTTTAAGGTCCACCTGCTGTCAGGCACTTGCATTAGCGCTGCTAGATCGTTTTCTGCTTAACCTCCCTCTGATATCAAAAGAATGTTGAAATATTCTGTCTAGCATCTCTTACCATTCTTGCTTTGAAATCTTTTTAGGCTTATTTGTATACAAACATGACCAAATCTGGTTTAAGTGCTTTTTAATATAGCACAAGTATAATGTAAATAACAATGTGTAATTAGTTCTAACTATATTTTGGTGTTAAAATATATACTACTGCAAAAATGTTAAAAAAATTAAATACACAATTAACAAAAAAAAAAAAAACATTATTTCCCTATTTGAATTGGATATTCACATTATGATGCATTTACCTTTCAGATAATTTCCAAAAAAATGACCTTGACTTGTTTTCATGAATTTCTATGTTGTCACAAAACTAAACATGTGCCTTTCCTGAACACAGTGATATATTAAGTTGGCTTGATTCATTTCACAAGTTTTTATTGTGAATTTGCTTGATTCACAAGTTGACTTCTTTCACCACTCTGACACTTAAACAGACACTTGCACCAGTCTGCACCAGATGCTTTCTTAAAATCACTCCATCTCTGTATAAAAAAACATGTGAATTTCTGAGTGTGCTTCACACTACATAGATATTGCATGATAATGAAAAAATCTAACATTGCAATATTTTGTTTTTCTGCGATATATATTGCGATATGAATATAATTGCACCATATGGCTTGAATAGCTCTTTTTGGAAAGAAATCGTTTATTTAGATTAATTGGTGTGATTTTGTAAGGGTATAAATGATGTATAAAAATAATAAACAAATTACAAGTAAAATAATTACAATAGCTCAATTAAAAAAGTCAAATAAACAGTGTTTTCTGGAGACTCAAAATGTATTCAGGTACAGAAACTATATAGTCTTCATCGTCTTGTACAAATGTACTTTTTTGCGGCCAAATGCTTTAAACTCTCTTGAAATTTCTTTAATTTGCGATTTTTTTTATACTTTATGCTATATTTTATTTATACTATACAATAACTCCACAAGTCTCATATTCCATACTGTAGTCAGATCAACTATAATCCCAACTCAACATTGCAAATCCTGAGATATGACTATTGCAGAGACACACATTGTGATATCGATGCTTAAACAATTTATTGTGAAGCCCTACTTCACACAGGTAAGCAGGCTTGACAAACCACCTGTAAAACTCTCTCTTAATATGCACAAGACAGTTTACTTAAACTCCAGCTTGCAAGGACTTGTGAACACCCATGAATCATGAGTTATGGGCAACAGTTAATTCACATTATTTCCCAATAAATAACATTATTTTGCAATACTGCAAAGTTAAAACATTTCATTTAGGAGATATGTCCCCTTTGTTATGACAATATATCTTGTCTTAACCTATTGAGGTTGACAATGAATTGAACATCAAATAAACTGATGCTGCTTTAAGAGAAATTTGCTAAAATCCTAGCAAAAGTTCTGAAATACTACAGTTTTGATTTCTGGTTCAAAACTGCAGTGTAAATTCAAAAGAGACAGAAAGAGGGAGATACTCTTACCTCATTCAGCTGTAATCCCAGCTGAGGTGATGTGGGTCCACATGCAAACCATTAGCATACTGCAGGTTTCCCACACAAGCAAACATATCCACTCCATTTCATTTCCTGACAGTATTACATCAAACACAAATACATAAACTTAAAACAATTTCACTTGTTTAGAATTATATATAGACCTAAACTACAAATGTACTTACGTTCGTCGGCGTCAGGTAGGTCTTCCGTGTTGTTGGTCTGTCGGCCAGCCAACTCGAGCGCCATACCGCAGCAGCCATTTTGACAATTGACGGGACACAACCGGGCGTCGAAATTACAAAAGTATGGCAAGCCAAACACACCACAACAGAGGTCGCGCGCACTCAAGGCGGACTCCCGCCAACCTGCGATTCCTCTTAAAGGGGAATTGAAAAATAATGTATTGATGTGGGAATGTGTTTATTTTGGTTAATATTTATATAATGATTTTTCATATCATGAGGAAATAATGTAAACAGAGAGTGTGATGTTTATGTGAGTGTGTGCCTACTTTGTATTTTGTTGGATTTGTTTTGGGGGTTTTTTCCTCTGGGAATTTTATACCATCTTGAGCATTGTAAATAAATCATCAATGATCGCTCAACATTTCTGTCAGTATTGCCAACATTTTGGGGTATTTATTTATTTATTACCTCCCACTCAGGGCATGCAAGACCCATTGGATCACACCAGCCTTGAACCTAATTCAAATCCAACACAAACATAAATACATGTAGATCTTATAGCTATTAAAGACATGGTAAAAAAATAAAATGTATTGCTCACCCGGAACTCATTTTGATCATTTCAAGGAGCATAAATGTCAGGGTAATGCAACAGCCCTGATTTAATGAACCCCTGAAAATGATGAAGTCAACTGGAACAGAGTTAATGCAATGTTGTTGATGTGCATGCAACCTGTAGCTAACAGTGAAATATTAATTTCTACCAGCAATTTATATATGCATACAGACAAACTGTCCTTGTAACATGCATAAAAACCATCTCACGGGTTTGTACAGTGTAAAATATTGATAGTAGAATTGGGAATTGTGCCAGCTCATATCCCTGGCGACAGCTGCTTCCCTCAGGCCAACACTTTTGTTTTCGTGCTTAAGAAAACAAGCGGCAGAACGAGAGTGCAGGGGTTTTCTTAGCACACTGGGATGTCCTCGGGATATTGCTAGCAATGCAAAGCAAACAACAAGCAATTCTTTTAAGCATTCCTCGTTTATGTCATTACCCACCTATTTTTCCTCTAGCATGACTGCATTAAGGTTGTACGTAGAGTACACTGGTCATTATAACAAAGTAAATCCTAATCAGGCTACAAAGAGTTTTTTATTTATTTGTATATTTTTTGTAATAATGTATGATAAATTATTACATTTATTAAAATACACAGTAAGGACATAAAATATAGAATTACAATAATGGAGTACATTTAAATACATTTTAGACAGAAAAAAATAGGAAAAATGTTCCTGAAAGCTTCACTATTTAACTGTTTTTCCTTCCTCTGCTTTTGGAATAGGATAAATAATTGATTCTGCACCCCTAATCCACTGCTTTTATTAAGTGTACATTATTTTTGACACTGTAAAGACTTGCCTGCAATAAACAGTTGCCTGAAGCTTGAGATTTACAGATGTTTTACATTTATTGACACTTTTGAATTGCATTACATGACCTTTATCTCTGCTCTGAGTCTGATAACACTTCATTAACCCAGATAATAGTATATGTCAATATACCACACCTATAGTAAGGTACTTATTAAATGGCTTTATTAAATGGCTATCTACCAAATAAATACATAAAAATAACTAGAACATTGTTTTTAAATTATTTTATTCATTCATTCATTTTCTTTTCGGCTTAGTCCCTTTATTAATCAGGGGACGCCACAGCGGAATGAACCACCAACTTATCCAGCAAGTTTTACACTGAAGATGCCCTTCCAGCTGCAACCTATCACTGGGAAACACTCATACACTCTCATTCACACACATACACTACGAACAATTTAGCTTACCCAATTCACCTGTACCGCATGTCTTTGGACTGTAGGGGAAACCGGAGCACCTGGAGGAAACCCACGCGAACACAAAAAGAACATACAAACTTTACACAGAAATGTCAACTGAGTCAAGGCTCAAACCAGAGACCTTCTTGCTGTGAGGCGACAGCGCTACCTACTGCGCCACTGTGCCGCCCTTGAATTATTTTATTAAGTTGAAAAGAAAGCAATTGAAAAAAAATGTGGCTGTCAGGTAGCCAGCACTTTGTAGGTATGATATGTTTTTATAACAATAATTTAGTTTTAAGTAGCTTACATTTTAGACTCAGTATTGACAGTTATTTTGTCTGGTTTTGCCCAACCAATGAGAAAAGCTATTGCATTTATTTACATATGCATACATATTTATAGTCAACCAACCAACCGACCAACAAACCAAACAAATGACCAACCAAACGACCGACCAATTAACCAACCGAAGGCCAACCAACCAACCAACCAACCAAACAACTGACTGACCGACCAACCGACTGACTGACCAACCACCCAACCAACCAAGCAACCATGCAACATTTCATAATATATACATATGCATTCATATCTATAGTCATATTCATGTTTATAGTTTATAGTCATATTTATCGACTGACTGACTGACCGACCAACCAACCAAGCAACATTTTTTTATATACATATGCATACATATTTATAGCCAACCAACCAAATGACCCACAAACCAAACGACCAACCGACCATCCAACCAAACGACTGACCAACCAATCAATCAACCAAGCAACCAACCAATCTCTAATACTCTTCCTTTATCTGAATAATTTTTTAACTGAAAATATACTGGTTATTTTCTGTCGGCACATCATCCATTTTTCTTTTTTTTTTGATATACATATGCATACATATTTATAGTCAACCAACCAAGCCAACCAACCGACCAATCAACCAATCAAACGAACAACCAACCAACCAATCAAACGAACAACCAACCAACCAATCAAACGAACAACCAACCAACCAAACAACCGACCAACCAAATGACAGACCAACCAACTAATCAACCAACCAACCAATCAACCAACCAACCAACCAACCAACCAACCAACTAACCAACAGACCAACCAACCAATCAACAAACCAACCAACTTTTTTTTTTTGAGTTGAAAATACACTGGTAATTTTCTGTCGGCACATTATCCATTCAACACATTGTTTTTTTTTTTACAATGTATTTTAATTTGAGAGTAGGCATGCAGGAGGTCCACTTTAATTCACCAAGGTCCACTCAATGCAAATTTCTGCTCATGCCACTGATATAACAGGAGTTCTGTCACTCAATCACCAATGACAAATCCTCATCTGTGGCATTATGCAAATGTAAAATATCCACTGTATACAGATTACAACATTCGGTTAGTAGTAGGTCATGGGGGTACTTTTCATTTTTTTCCATTATAAATACTTTGAATTCAAGTAAAAACACTCAATAACTGTTTATCACCTACTATAAATTAGTCAAGTAAAGGGTGTCCCTAAATAAATCTTTCTTTTCTTGTCTCTATTTAATAATTATAAGTGATTATTTAGTTTCAAATCGGATGTCTAAATAATTCACTGACTTACTGTCACCTAATGGTGAATGAATACAAAATTTATGGGTGAAAAATGTTGAAAATTAGCCACCAATGCAAAGAAAATATGTTTTTTAAAGGCTGAACTATTTCATTAAATCAATGTTTGCATTCCAAAAAAATGTTGTGCACTCGTAATATTTCCATTTGTGTCGTTCAGCATTTCATTAGAACAACCAAAAAGTACTAAAAGAGGGAGACCTTAAATAAGCGTTTCTGAAAGATTAGGCTGTGCTCTACATACAAGCAATCTCTTATGGAATAAGAGGACAGGTGAAAAAAAGAGCTCTTCTATTAACATTCTCTCTCAGGCTTCTTTGCTCAGGGTACATCTGTCACAAAAGAGTTAGTTGAAAACAAATGGCATGGGAATACCATTTATTTGTCAGCTATGAGCGATGCGATGCCTGATTCCGATCAGGCCACAGCACATAGTACAACAACAGTCTCTCAGAAGAGCAACAAAAAACCTAATAAAAATACCAGGGGAAATGGTAAAGATTGCTTTGGCCCCTTGGTTATTGTTTTACAGGATGCATCATATCTTTTGTTGTTGTGCAGAATCAGTTCAGACTCCTGTCAGATAAGACGATTATTACTCGTCCATGGAGTGAATCCAGATGTGACCGCTAGAGAAGCACAGAGAGGGAAATTTTGAAGGTTTGAATGTTCAGGTTTCTAGCTTGCAAAGCACTGGCAAACATTTTATATAATTTAAGCAGTTGCTGTAGAGGTAGGCGAAGAGCTGAGGTGAAGGCCTAAACAATTCTGAGCAGTAAGCCTCATAAAAAAAAGCACTTGAACATGCTGAATTCACTTTTTCAAAGAAAGATAATGTTTTCGAAATGATTGAATGATGCACGTTGGTACTGTAAGCATTTGGGCTTTTAAGATACTTGAAAATTTAATATTGCATTTTATAACAAAACAACAACACATCAATTAGCATTCATTTCAAAGAAGACCACAAGCACACTTTCCAAGCAAAACAAATTTTCTCTTGGATTAGTAATGAAAGCATGTGGAGGCCATTTTCAACTTTTAGAGTTTAACAAAATTACTAACAGTCATTAAAACGTGATTGTTTGTAACAAAGAAGCTGCAATTAACACATTGAGTTAAACTTTAAAATAACATTATTAGAAATAAATGATGACAAATAACATTTGTCTTAGGTCAAAATTGTTGTCAGTTTAAAAAAAAAATCATCCTTGTGATTGATTTTCCGGTACAGTGTCACAATTAAAAAAACTATTTAAAAGTACCAACAAAGCTTATCTGATACTACTGTCTTCCAAAATTTGTTTCTAAAAAGAACTTAAACTGGTCTAAAAACTTAAAAGATAAAAAAATTAATGTTTTAAAATAAGAGTTGTTTCCTTTTTTAACAACATATAAATTGCTAATATATATATATATATATATAGGAGCAGTAAAACATTGCTGTTTATTAGCACTGGTGGGAGGTGTGGATTGGCACAAGGCTGCAGGTCAAGTGTCTTAGTGTCCCACCAGTGACAATAAACAGCCATATCACACTGCTATAAGTGTGATATTGCGTTTATACAATAGTTTGATGGCATAATTGTGAATATAAAAAAGAAAATAAAACATGGATTCTCAAAAACTCTTTTTTTAGATGAACTACTTTCTTCCGCCATTCGTTCACATCTGCAGCTAACAGTCAGAACAGCAGAAACCGTTGCTAATTCAACAACTTCACTTCAGAGCTAGTATTTGAATGATTCTCTTGCATAATGTCTAAAGTGATGACAAAACAGATGATTTTAGTCACATTTTAATGTGAATTGCTATCAGTCTACAGAAATTGTCCAGTATTTCTCTGTTGCAATCGGGATATCACAATAATTAACCCTAAAAAAAGCCAAAGCAAAGCAAACACTACCAGATTACTATAGTATAAATACAGTACAACAAAATACAAAGGAGAGATATTATGACTTACCTGTTCTGTAATGATTTGTTCAGCTGTCTTTTTGAAATGTACACTGAAAAAATGTTGTTTTTCTCATCTAAGGACTTATTAGGCGGTCTCTGTCATCACCTTGTGCTGAAACGTCAACCCTCTTTACTTTGCTCAGTGTGACAGGTTGATACATAACTGCCAACGCACTGAATCTTTGAAATTAGAAATATTTAAAGAAGGCACTGTCCTTATAAATAAACGGCATAGTTGCAATCTAAACAACTATATTCTCACCTAAAAAGCCTCAAAAGTGCATTAAGTTGTCCAACAGCAGCAATATTTGTTAAACTGTAGTCTTCTGCTTTCTACTTGTGTGAGCGGATTAATACACAAGGCTGAAGAGTTGTACAAGTGCTGATATTACTTTAATATCTTGCGGTTCTCAGCCAGACTCTAGACCTAGACAGAACTGTTGTTGTTACATATTGAGTAACATTAATTGTGATAATGCAAGTGTGTATTGTTCCTGTGTGTTTCCTCCCATTATCTATCTCGTTCTCTCTCTCTCTCTCCACATGAGCGGAGATCAGGTGCAGCTGTGAGAGGGGCGGCGCCAGCTATAAAGGCACGCCGTTGACGCTCCTCATAGAGTTCTCTTCCTGTTTCCCCTCGCCATTGTGTGTGTGTCTGAGCAGTTCGCTCTGAGTTCTCTGTGCGGCAGTGATCTGTCTGAAACCTTTTGTTCAAAGTAATCCGGTGAGATACTCTGTTAAATACGGTAATAGGACGGTAACCTGCATTAGCGGTGGCTGATTGTGTAATACCTTTCTCCAACCCTGTTTCAAAGTCATCTGGTGAGATACTCTGTTAAATACGGTACTAGGACGGTATCACGTGTTAGCTGTGGCTAATATTTACCTTAATGCTGAATGATCAACGGGAAGGCCCTTTTTCTTTTGTCCAGTTTTCTCCTGTTTTGTGGTTAGTTATGGAGGTTAGAATTGTATGCTTTATTTATGGAATTTTATTTTTGGTATAGGTAAGAGGTTTAATATTAGGTAGCGTACCTTGTTTTGTTTGTTGTTTTGGCCTTTTTGTTCCCTGATTCTGATTTTGATATTTTTGTTTAATAAATCTGATACCCCTTATTGACAACTTGGCCTGTGTGTGTGTGCTTGGGGGAACAGGAACGGGGACTCCGGGTGACCACTTTTTATAGCGGTCATCCTTAAACTTATGTGCGTAGCGGGGTGCATCCGCTACGTAACAGTTGTATATATAAAAGAGGAAAGAATAAGTTTTTTTGCGGGACTATCTTCCTCTCCTCCAATTGGTAGTCCAGTTTCAACACTTGTGTGCTAATTGTATGCGTGTTCAATGGTGGACAGTGGTTATCACGTGCCCCTTTTGATAGATAGATTCCACTATTTTGATATTTGACATCAACAGAGGGAAATTCAAACCTTTCATAAAAGCCGTATTATTATTTTTTAGGTCCACTGTATTATATATATATATGTGTGTGTGTGTGTGTGTGTGTGTGTGTGATGGATATGCCGCTGGTCTCCTACTGGTGTGTGTGTAACAATCAAATTTTGGTCCTTTTTCATGATTCATTACTTTCAAAGGCAACGTAGTGGCGCAGTAGGTAGTGCTGTCGCCTCACAGCAAGAAGGTCGCTGGTTCGAACCTTGGCTCAGATGGCGTTTCTGTGAGGAGTTTGCATGTTCTCCCTGCGTTCTCGTGGGTTTCCTCCGGGTGCTCCGGTTTCCGCCACAGTCCAAAGACATGCGGTACAGGTGATTTGGGTAGGCTAAATTGTCCATAGTGTATGAGTGTGTGTGTGTGTGTGTGTGTGTGTGGATGTTTCCCAGAGATGGGTTGCGGCTGGAAGGGCATCCACTGCGTAAAAACGTGCTGGATAAGTTGGTGGTTCATTCCGCTGTGGCGACCCTGGATTAACAAAGGGACTAAGCCGATAAAAAAATTAATGAAAGAATAAGTTACTTTCAAATAAAGCACTTTTTATCAGTCATTGGGGTCAATGATCAGTGAAGCCAACAAAGAAATGATAGCCCTGTGAATTAGAACAATGGCATTCAAATTCAGCTGTGAATTTTCTTTCAAGCTGCCAGTAAACAATTCATGCTCCAACTGTCATCCTTCAATAAGGCAGCCTACGTTCCGCTTTCACGCAGGTCTGATTGACGTCAGCATTATTTCATACTTTTCTGACAAACATCACAAACACTAAACGTCTTGGTCAGAAGTTACAGGCCTTTCAAACACATCTTAATGTAAAAAGACAGATATGGCAGCAGAGAAGGCAGCTTGCGCATTTTCTGTATAAATCATTAACTCTGTCAACAGATAGCATACGCGTTTGTGACTTTTATCAAAAAATAAAACAAGCTCTCAGCAGCGGAATATTCATCTGCATGCAAATGATTCCTGAGGCTTCGGGAAGACTGCAGTGTGTTCACAGCTGTGTTTTGTGATAGGCCGAACTCTCAGGGTGGGGTTAATTGACAACTTTAGTGCCACAATACGTGTATCTGTAGTTTCGTTCTGTTTGTCAGCCAAAACGCTTGCACTGCAACCTGGCTCCCTTTGTTGACTCGAGGCTGGTAAACGGGCCGTTCTAGTGCTAAACTCTGTTTTAAAATGCAATTCAGCACTGCTGTACAATTACTGGCTTATGTTGGGTGAATAAAATGTTCTCACTCATCCTACGTTACTGACTGACTCAGCATGTGATCTCGGTTTGTCTGTGCCACTGTCCCATTGGAATAAGGGTCGGCAGGAAATGAGCAAATGACTTATGCAAATTGAAAAGCAATTGAAATAACCACTGCTGCGACTCACTATTTGTGCAAAAAATGAATTTGTTTGTAATGATATGTGGCAAATTTCTAATAACATGAGTCAAGCTTGGCTGCTTCAGCAAAAAAAAAAAAAAAAAAATGCAGAGGCAAGGTCAATTCCAAGGTTGTATTCTGAGATGGAACTGTTATATCATTATATTTAGAGTCTTAAGTGCCTTATTTTGTCTGAAAGTTGCCCAAAAAGCTGCATGAGATTTTTCTAGTCACACAACACCGAGTAAGTGCAAATAACATTGACCTTAGGAGTAAATATGCAGAGTATCAGAAGCTTAACTTGTTTGATGTTTTTGTTCCTCAGCAAATAACATGCCTGGGTGATTTTCTTGTCTAACGAACAAAACTTCTTAGGGAAACAGCATGTAAGTGCAGCTGTTTCACACTACTGCGATCTCCAATCAATTTGGGCGCAAATAGCATTGTGCTCAGTGCAACTGCAAATATCCTTCCTGCTGTAAACTACACTAACGTGGGCTTAAGTGGGCTCTCGGCCGTGTATCTGCCTAAGGTCGGCGTTCTGAAGCCAGCAGGACTAGGATGAAGAGATTCAGCAGGAGCTTTGGTCTATCCTCACCTCCCAGAACTTCCATTCCCCTCTCACAGCTGTGTTTACACCACTCATGTACCATCTGCATGCACCCAAGAGTCCTTGGGTTATAAGTGGCCCTATTTTCCACAAAAACGGTGCTGGTGTTTGACGAGATGATCTGAGTAGTTTGGAACTTTTTTTCTCTGGATCATGACATAACTGATCACAAACAAACATAAACCCAGTGTTTGAATATTCTTACTTGCTTATTTAACAGAGATAAGAGGTAACTTTCAAAATGTATAGAATTCATAAAAAGGTAGCCTGATTTCAAGTGAGACTATGAGTCAAACATGCATGATTATTCATTTAAAGATTATCATCTTGATTAAAATGCCAGAAAACAAAATGGGGCCAGTTTGATCCCACCTGGGGAAAACATTGAGTCACATGTGGACAGCCATTGTGGACCCCAAAAGCAGTGAGAAATACCAATACATTGCCCACAGTATGGCCACATTACAGACTAAAGGAACACTTGGCAAATTATAACCAAGCTATGGGCACATGGGACAAAGCGTGGGCACACTGTGTGACTCCTGGGCAAAGTGAGGGTGCATTTTGGAAACCCTAGACAAATAAAAATGTAGTAATAACGTTGGAATGCTGTGGAAAGGTGTACTATTGGAACATTGTGGTAAGTGTAAGTATATAGTACTGTGGGCACACTAAAGAAAGTGTGGACTGTAGGAACACTGGAAAAAAGAACACTGTGGAAAAACTGGGGAAAGTGTATGTGGTTATACTGTGGGAACACAGGGGAAAGTTTATGAGAGTATCCAGTAGAAACACTCGGAAAACTGCGAGGGTGCTGTGGGAACACTGGGGAAAGTCTATGCGAGTATATTGTAGGAACACCGGGAAAACTGCAAGGGTACTGTAGGAACACTGGGGAAAGTCTATGTGGTTATACTGTAGGACCATTGGGTAAACTGCAAGGTAGGAACACTGGAAAAACTGTGAGGGTAGTGTAGAAACACTGGAGAAAATGTATGTGAGTATACTGTAGGAAAACTGGGAAAACTCAGAGGGTACAGTGGGAACACTGGAAAAAGTTTATGTAACTATTCTGTAGGAACACTGGGAAAACTCAAAGGGTAGTGTGGAAACACTGGAGAAAATTTATATGAGTTTCTTGTAGGAACACTGGGAAAACTTCAAGGGTACTGTGGGAACACTGGGGAAAGTTTATCTTGGTATACTGTAGGAACACTGGAGAAACTGCGAGGGTACTGTAGGAACACTGGGAAAGGTTTATCTGGGTATACTGTATGAACACTGTATGAAAACTGCAAGATTACTGTATGAACACAGGGGAAATTTTATCTAGGTATACTGTATGAACACTGGGAAAACTGTAAAGGGGTCACACACTGCAAGCGCCGCTCGGTGACGCGTCGAGTAGTGTCACGCAATGCCATGCATTTCAGAATTCTACACAGAGGTTTCTATCACAGTACACACACAACGGCGCCGCAAGTCGGCGGCTGTCTGCGGCACCCAGCCCTGACTCAGGACACTGTTCATATTCAGAGCGCCATCTGAATAGTTTCATTTTAAATAGCATGTGAATGTGCGTGTCTAGTGTACGATATTTTCTACTGTAATGTTTGCGCCCTGTCGCATCGCTGAGCGATGTTTAGAGCACTGTGGGAACACTAGGAAAAGTGTATAGTATACTGTAGGAACACTGGAAAAACTGCAAGGGTACTGTAGGAACACTGGAGAAAGTTTATGTGGGTACACTGTGGGAACACTGGGAAAACTGTGAGGGTACTGTAGGAACACTGTGGAAAGTGTGGGCAAATTGTGGAAACACTGGGAAAGTGTAGGAATACCAAGGGAACACTTGGTTGGACAACTGTGGACATTTTTATTTTATTTTAAATCAAACCAAATGTATACCAACAATCTTTGGCTATGTTCTGAATAGCATGCACAGCATAATAACTCAATTTGCAAATGAAGACATTATGAATAATTCAAACCCCATTAAAAACTTGTGTAGCCCTGCTAAGCACTGAGGTGCTGAACTCTGTTGCATGAAAGTGATCATTTTCAAATCTAAGATGTTCTGGCAGCAGCAGCGGTCGAGTCTGTAAACGTCCCAACACGCATACATTTATTTAGATCTGACCTTTTGGTGCAGCTTTTCAGTTTTTCCAGTGTGCATTGTCATTTAATGCGCCCTGTTAATCCACCATCTCTGAGTAAATCATCTGTAATCACAGGGATTTTTGCTGTTGTATGGGTCAACAAGAGATGGGGAAAAACTCCCAACCCTGCATAAATTTGTCAGCTTAAAAGCAGCCAAGGTATTATGGGTTTACCATTTACCTCAGATTAATATTTGCAAGGACAAATAATCAAACCAAGGTAATTTTAGCATGTTTTTTATTCTACCAACAGTGAGTCGACAACACCTACATTTTTTATTAGCATCAAAACATTCTAAAAATTCAGTGCATTTGAGGCACAAATAATAAAAAAAAAATGTCAAGTGGTTTCTTTGCTATATATGGATGGATACATTTGTATTATTCATGTTAAATTCTAACTAAACTTTACTTTAAAAATTTCACATCAAAACAATAAAAAAAACCTGTTGCAGCCCTACAAGTACTATATTCAGTAGGATATTACAGTCTTCGTAAATGTTAAGTTTAATACTTTTAAAAAAGGTTTGCAGTCCCAGGACCAATTATACATTTCATACATTCACAATGTGGCATGGCATGAAAAATACATGATGATAAAGTGGTGAGAAATGGAAAACATAACTATATTATTCAGTAGCTATTTCTGAAGAGTTTAGTTTTACAGTACTGTATGTAGTTTATTTGCTGCCTTCAACTAGTCTATGCTGGTTCAACTGGTTTCCAAGCTGTTTTTTATTCATTAATGACTTAATTATTTATTTGCTTGCTCATTTGTCCCCAAAACAACATCAATCTATTCCCTTTAACAGAAAATAATGTGCATCTGGCATAGTTCCTAATGGAAGACTACTGAATGTGTTAAATGTGGATCAAACAAGAACAAAGTATGACGGGAACCAACTGTAGCTTGCAGATGGAACTGCGATATTACACAAAATATCGACAGTGAATACCCTTCAACAAGATCAAATAAACATCAAAAGCTTCACAAGATCCACAACTTTCCTGCAATTAGTGGTGCTTGTATCTTTCCACTACCAGCTGCTAATGAACTCACTTGTTAAGTAATGGTGTATTGAGCAGACGTTTCAAATGACTGCCATATGGTGAAAATGTTTTCAGGTTGTGTATGTACGAAAAAAATGCCCACTAAAAACTATTTTAATTAAGCTTTACCATTCGCCGTGGCTGAAATTTAGGCTGTCAAGTGTTTAGAAATCCATTTCACAAGCTTTTAACACTCGTACAGCACTGACCTGCCCGAGCTTGACTTTCGACATTGAATCATGCGTTCACATTATCAAAAGTCAAAGGGTGAGAGTATTCTCTGGGCGACTGCACAAAAAGCATGGAAACCCCTTTCACTTGGCTTTTCACTTTCCAATGATATGATTTCTTCAGACGCGGGGGAATAAAGCCTCCTCAGCAGCTCTGTGGCATGGTCAAATCCAAAGAATTTGATTCACTAAAGCTCGGACACACTAAAGCCTCAAGGAAATGTTGGCTTTGAATAGTTTAGACCCTGATTATGGTGAAGGGTGAGATTTAATACATGGATAAGGATTCCCAACAGGAAAGGAAGGACTTTCCAGATGTAGGTACGGTCACTAATAGACTTTTAGTAGCAGATATTCTCACTGGAAGAAGTGGCTTTCTTAAGATCTCAAGATCTGGTAATTTAGGAGACTTTTTTTCTGGAGAAGTGAATGAAACAGTGCCAAACGTCATATTGTGTACAACTTGTTCAGTGAAAAGGCTTAGTTTTTACCAAAAATGAAGATTTTGTCATGTGCTCATCTTTATGTCATTCCAAACCCAGATTAGTTTGCTCCTTCCAAACATCCTGGCCATCATTTTTAGTATAATGAATCTTACTGAGGACTACAGCTATCAGGCTCCAAAATAACAACAAATCTGCCTAAGAAAACTGTAATGTGTGCTATGATCTCTAAAATGTCTTAAATGAGTCAGATCATTACAATGAATCAATTGAGCATGTTGACAAATTGGTCTGTGTGACATTTGTTGTTTTTCAGTTAAACTCTTTAACTCAATGATCCACTTTTACATCCACTGTAGAGGAAAACCAACAAAGATTTCACCACTCAACTTGCAGTTTTGTTATTTATCACACAAATCAATTTTATAGACTATTAAACTTTGCATAGAAACTTGTGAGATGAAACAATCAAGTGTTATAATAATAAAAATCTTGACTGTACTGTCTGAAATGTAAATAAGTTAAATGAGTCAGATATTTTTAGTGAATCAGTTGAGCAACTTAAAGTCATTCTAGATGATTTGTTCATTCATCAGTTCAACTCATTGACTCTATGATCCAGTTTCAAAAGACTTTGACACTTAAAACACGCCTGTATAAAAATTGCTGTGGCTTGTAGTCAAAACTTCAACCACAAAGGTAGTTATTGACCAAAAATTACATTACACTAATCCATACGTCTCATTCTATTGAGTTTTTTTTTTTTTTCAATGAAGCAAATGACTCACAAAATCAGACAGGATGATTTGTTCTTGAATCAGTAATTGAGCTCATCTCACTGATGATCTAGTTTCACTGGTTTACTGGAGGGGAAAATTGTCAATCAATTGATGCCATAACTGTTGGACAATTTGTCACACAAATCAATTGCTAATCTTTCCAATTATACTAAATTATAGTAACTAGTCAATATTTATATTTATACACTATTTTTTCATCAAACAAGTGAAACCAGCTTAAAAATTGATATGGATTCTTTGGTTTAGAATCTTTTCGACCAGTTCAACTCATTGATTCAGTGATTCGGTTTTATTGCTCTGGCAAGATTATCAATGACAGGCTCGTAGCCAGTTTGGTGAAAGGAATAGTACTCTTTTTCTCTAAAAGTGAACATTTTTGCAGTTATTCGCCTCATTTTCTATTAAATTATTAAATCTAAATTCTGCATTTTAGCTCAATTTTAAGCGTTAATTTTAGCTGAGTCAGCTTATTGGATAGTCATCATAACAACACGTTTTGATGAACCAAAAACATTTCCTAAAATTTTTAAATAAAAAAAATATATAAAAAAATTATATGACAACGTACGAATATAACAAAAAATAGAAATCAGTTAAAGTTTTAAATTAAAAACTGCAGCCTATTGTCATTTATTAGCCAAATACCAAACTAGCCAGCACATTCACCTTTCCTCTGTCAGAATTTAGGATGCTGAATTTGGCACTTCAGAACACTAAGTCACACTGAAGCAACTGCTGACAAAATTTCACTTGTTCGTAAAAGACTTCTTCGATAGGCTATTTTCATAGGTATTTTTTTTTTTTACAATTTATGATGGCATAGCAGTCAAAATAGGACAAATGAGCTCATGTATGGGACAAATTCTGGACCTCTGTCAGGTCTTTGGAACCACCCAAACCCCCACCCCCCTGACTACGGGCTTGAATAAAGTAACCACTTTGGTCAGTTTAAACAAAAATGTGTTGTTTGATTTATTAAACTAGGAAACATGAGTAACATGGCCAATGATGCTTAATAACATCAGTTTGAGTAAAACTTTCTAAGAGTAGCATCATAATATATATATATATATATATATATATATATATATATATATATATATATAGTTGAATTTTTAGCCCCCATTTTAGTTTTTTCTTCTTCTTTAAATATTTCCCAAATGATGTTTAACAGAGCAAGGAAATTTTCACAGTATGTCTGATAATATTTTTTTCTTCTGGAAAAGTATTAATTGTTTTATTTCGGCTAGAATAAAGCAGTTTTTAATTTCTTAAAAAACATTTTTGGGACCATAACCTGCCTAGTTCACCTTATTAACCTAGTTAAGCCTTTAAATGTCACTTTAAGGTGTATAAAAGTGTCTAAAAAAATCTATCAAAATATCATTTACTGTCCTCATGTAAAAGATAAAATAAATCAGTTATTAGAAATAGGTTTTTAAAACTATTATGCTTAGAAACGTATATATATATATATATATATATATATATATATATATATATATATATATATATATATATATATATATTAAAAATGAGAAGGCTGTGAGGTATAAAACTACAGTGACTTCAAAATATTGTAATGCTGTTTGTTAGCATACCAGCAATCTAGCTGACAAAAAAAGGATTACCAAAAAAAATAAATAAAAAAAAAATACAGTAAAAGTTATGGATACTCTGTTCTCTAAGACCATCATAACTGTGTTCGATTAGTTTATCACTCACAGCCTCGTATCTCCGTTCAATTCAACATAGCTTTAAACCCAATTATGGTATATTTATCATAACTGAACTGAAAAGAGTGACCGGTGTATAAATTCAAGAGGAAGTCCAGAGGGTATTGGAATGACATGAGGATGAGTAAATCAACAAATTTCAGCTCAAACAGTGAGAGGAAGCTGCCAGATCATAAGTGTGCTTTCCATCGTGGCTGTCACCGATCCCTCCCTTAGTCGACGAAAACCTTTACCACCCGAAATGACTGCGACCGAGGTGACCCTGTCCCGCCTCACCCCTTCCCTCTCGCAGGGTCGACCCCGGACCCACATGTCTGGATCATCGCTGAGTTCATAAATTGAGCCATCTTCCATGCTGTGCTCCAGAGACTCTAGAGATGAGTCTGAGGCTTCGTCTCCTCGTGCGGTTAATGGCCGTCCGGGTAACCCTGAGGTTGAGCGGAGACGGTACTGTAGTAAAACACCCCGTCCCTTCCCTTTTCCATCCACCTGGGTAGAAACACTGGGCTGCTGGAGGGATTCCTGAGAGGATGAGTCGCTGCGGTCCTCCACTCCACAGCCCGAATCGTGACCTTCTATCACAGAGTCCCGTTTTAGAAGATCAGGGGACAATGTGCTGGAAAGGGCAACTAAGAAATCCACAGGCCCGCAGTGAGCATTGAAGGACATCATCCCCTTACCTGGGCCACATTAAATCACAAATCGCTTTCATTAGTAAAAAGCAGAAAGAACCTTTGATAACTGATTTGCATTATTACATGTTGAAGTGCATATTGCATACGGAAATTACTTTGAAATAAATTAACTTGAAAAATTGATCATAATTTGTTCATCCTTCATAGTTCCCATTACCATTTGCATATATATTTCTATTCTGTGGAGAACAAAAGAAGAACTTTTGAAGGTTTTTTTTTTTTGGTCCTATAAGGATGATTCATTTTGGTAATGCATCTTATGGAAACTAAACCATTAAACCAGCACATTTTAAAAAGGCATATGATAGTTCAATTATTTTTCTGTAATCTCTGATTATAGATAAACATATTAGGGTTTCCACGCAAATATTAATCAACATCAAGATTCATGAAAATCATCTCCACTTTAGCAATTAAATATTTGGACAAAAAAAAATTTTAATTAAATATACAGTACACTCACCGGCTACTTTATTAGGTACATCAGTCCAACTCTTTGTTAATACATATTTCTAATCAGCCAATCACATGGGCGCAACTTAATGCATTTAGACATGGTCAAGACAATCTGCTGCAGTTCAAACTGATCATCAGAATGAGGAAGAAAGTTGATTTAAGTGACTTTGAACGTGGCCTGGTTGTTGGTGTCAGACAGGCTGGTCTGAGTATTTCATAAACTGGTCATCTACTGGGATTTTCAGGGTCAGAATTTGGCATCAACATCATTAAAGCATGGATCCATGCTGCCTTGTATCAATGGTTCAGGCTAGTGATGGTGGTGTAATGGTGTGGGGGATATTTTCTTGGCACACTTTGGGCCCATTAGTACCAATTAAGCAATGTGTTAATGCCACAGCCTTCTTGAGTATTGTTACTGACCATGTCTATCCTTTTATGACCACAGTGTACCCATCTTCTGATGGCTACTTCCAATAGGATAGCGTGCCATCTCATAAAGCGCTAATCATCTCAGACTGGTTTCTTGAACATGACAATGTGTCAATGTGTCAAAGAGCGCCTTTGGGATGTGGTGGAACGGGAAATTTATATCATGGATGTGCAGCCAACAAATCTGCAGCAACTGTGTGATGTTATTATGTCAATATGGACCAAAATCTACTGGAATATTTCCAGTACCTTGTTGAATCTATGCCACGAAGAATTACAGCTGCTCTGAAAGCAAAAGAGGGTCCAACCCGGTACTAGTAATGTGTACCTAATAAAGTGGCCGGTGAGTGTATACACTGTAAAAAATGATGGGTTCCACATAATTTCTTTATGCTGTCCCATAACAAGTTGATTTAGTTAACGTAATTGTCCCAGGCTCATTCTGAAAACGTAGTCCAGCGGACATTTCTGGAGAGCGCAAAATACGTCCCGGGAGGTACGTTTGGCTGCATTTCATTTTTTTAAGCGAATGCTACGGGGCGGTGTGGCGCCATTCCCTTTCGCGCTTGCCGGCTGACCGCTTACCTCCGTGTGGAGGGCTTTCCCGCTGCAGTCAGTTTGTCCGGTCAGCTCATCGTATGCGTCGGCGGACTTCAGATGCAGAGAGGAGGAGTTGACAAAGTCCTCTGGGTTCGAGTCCGGGGAAGAGCGGTTCCAGAAACCAGGTAAGACAAAAACAGAATCCATAAAATAAAGTGAACAAGTTCATAACAGGGTGAGAATGCGGTGAATTCCGAAAACGTGGTAAAAAAAAAACAGACGAGGGCTTTTCTTTTTGTAGACGGCTTTTCTAAATTGTTGCTCGGGTCTAGGGAAGTAAGCGGGCGGGTCAATCGGTAAAACTGGTTGGGTTCAGGGAAGGAGGAGGGTGGGTCAGCCCATTGGCCGGTCACGCAGTCAATCATTCGGTCAGTCAGCCTCTGGTGGGTTGACGCGAAAAAAGCGCGGGCGCGAACGGCACTCGCGAGAGACGTTCGAGATACGAAAAAGCGCCACATCGGCCTCTCGCGGATTTGCGAAATCAAAAACTGCACAAATACGTACCTCCCGGGACGTATTTCGCGGTCTCCAGAAACGTCCGCTGGCCTACGTTTTCAGAATGAGCCTGGGTTGACCAATTAGATTGTCCTTCAAAACAACTTAAGAATTGTGTTGATTCAACTCGTTTTATATAAGTAGCTGAAACAAGCAGCACAAGTAATTTTTTGAGAGTGTATATATATAAACCTCTAAGTCCCATCTGAAAATTTCTTCTAAAATGTACATTTTTCTTAACCTCCTATATTTATGTTCAATTATTTCACTTTAAAGACAATGAAAATAACCTATTCTATGCACTAAGAACAAAATTACTGAAACTACTCACAACAGCTTGAGATAAATGCCAATTTTAGCAAAGATTTTCTGACGGCACTTAGAAGTTTTTGCATCTAAACTCTTCAATTATATCTTTACAGTAGTTTTATTATGTGTTTCATTCTTCCAGATGCTTAAAGTATTGGCATACACATTTATCAAAACAATCCCTTTGTCTCCCATAAAAAAGCAAACATATTTGCAACAACATTGTGTTCAGTAAATAACTGCATTTTAGAGTTAACTATTTATTTAACACAGACCTAACTGTTTGAATCATCACATAATTCATCCTTTCACTGCAGAATAAAGTTTCCAAAAGGACAAATGCACCACAAAGAAGCACCATCTGTGTACCTGTAATTTTGGGGATGCCCTCCAGCTTAGGCACTGGTAGGGTGATGATAATACCCTGAGCAGTGCCTACCCACAGCAGCCCCTGGCAAATCAACAGGCTGGTGACCCTCATGCTCTTTTGACCTTCAAAACAAAAGAAAACACATGCAGCACTATTACTCACTCAAGCTTGCTTTAACTATACAGTATGATCCCCTTGTTAAAAAAGAGAACAAACTGTGCAAAGGATATTTAAAAACTAATTTCTGCTTTTAAATCAATTATGTTTTCTGTGAAACGTGGATTAAAAGCCCTGATTGCCTCCCTGTTGCAGTTAATTTAACTGGTCAATTATAGCGGCGTGCAGGTATGACAACATTTAGATTGTTGTTTACACAAAAAGCAACACAGAACTAATTGACTTCATTAAAAGTACCCAAATCCCCGACCCTTAGGTCTTCAGAATATAATTACATCAAAAACATACAGTAACACAGCCTTGACTACTACTATGGCCGATTGCTTAATTTAGGTGCCTATTTTCCATAAACGATTGGAAAGTTGCTAATTGATTTGTTACCCTGCCATGTGCTCTTTAGGATGCTATAGTACTTGTGAAGTCTTTGGATAATGTGTAAATGAAGCATTTTCAGTTAGTCGCCAGAAAATCACTGAAGGTCATGAAAAAACATTAGCGAACGCATCGCATTAAGGAGAACTCCTCCTTAGAAATGTCAGCTGTCGAGTTCTGCACAGCATTCACTTATTATTATACATTCTTTTTTTCGTGCTGGAGGAATCGTCTTAATAATAGATTGTCAAATAAATCCACAGCTCTACAGTAATGAATTCATGAATGCTGAAAACATAAGATGCCGGCGATTGGGGGGAAATGTTTTATTGGATGTCCTTGACGCATAATGCATACTTCTGCCTCATAATCATCGAGATCTAAGATTAAAATGGGTTATGTATCTGATAACGTTAAATTGTGCAGTTCTGTAGATAATGCAAAATGAAAATCGCCAATGTATTCAAAGCACAGCAGTAATCTTTATTTAATTTCCATACATTTATGAATTAAACCTTTTAAGTTGCATTTATTAACACTAGTGTATTATAAAAAATACAATTAATTAACAATAGTGTATGTATAAATAACCGCATAAAAAGTAGTGTAAAATGTAATCACGGAATATAATTAATTGTTAATTACTGATTGCATTAAATATGATTAGTATGCAGAATCTTAGTCCGGTGAGTTCTCCCTCATTCAATAATTTCTCACTTCTGAATTTTAATTTTCATTACACCTGAGTTCAGTTTAATATTACATCTAGTCTTTCAATTTATGTAAGAAAACAAAAGTTGCATGCCCATATACGAAATCGTGTTTCATTAGTTTCTGTTGATACTGTATTATACTCAACATAGCATTGTACATAAAGATAGTACATTGAATGATAAAATTGCTCTTGAACTGATAGCAGATCACTGAATTATTAGAAGATAACGAATACATTTAAACTGATATAAAGGATCTAGAACAACGGTGCCCAAATGTTTTAGTATAAAGGGCCAAAAACCAAATGTAGAATATACCAAACTATATTACATTTAATTTTCCATGTGCAATTTCTTAATTTATTTCTTAGTATTTCAAAAATAGATTGCAATACTTTAAATCGTATTGACTAATGCAGTTTAACTTTTTACATGAAAATTTATTGCAGTCAAAACACAATCACATTTACAAGAGAGTATAGTTCAACGCTAAATACACCAGTCAAGCAGAATCTGCTCACCACAGTCTTTGTATTGTCAGGTGACAGTGTGCACATTTAAACAAAATCTGATTCATTTACACCATTTAATAGAAACATATAACTGCAGTTGGCTTTTGACAATACAACAAGCAAACAAACAAAGGGCTACTTTAACTTTGAATTGACAATCTCCAACCATTGTCATCATTCTCCCTCTCTTCTCAGATGGGATGGTGGTGCAAATCGAAAGTTCACAAGGGGCTAACTTTTGCCTGTGGGCCCTAGTTAGGGTATCTCTGATCTACAAACTATAAGGTAATGTTGTAAAGGGGTCTAGACACACATATACATGCATACATGCATACATACATACATACATACATACATACATACATACATACATACTCACATACATACTGTACATACATACATCAGAGTGTATGTCACAAACATTTTACAAATATTTCATTTTGCTAGTATCCACTCACCGGCCACTTTATTAGGAACACATTTCTAGTACCGGGTCGGACCTCCTTTTCCCTAAACCTAACCCATAGATTTAACGAGGTAGAGAAAATATTCCTCAGAGAATTTGGTCCATATTGACATGATAGCATCACACAGTTGCTGCAGATTTGTCAGCTGCACATCCATGATGCAAATCTCCTGTTCCACCACATCCCAAAGGTGGTCTATTGGATTAAGTTCTGGTGACTGTGGAGGCCATTTAAGTACAGTGAACACATTGTCATGTTCAAAAAACCAGTCTGATATGATTTGTGCTATATGAAATGGTGCATTATCCAGCTGGAAGTAGCCATCAGAAGATGGGAACACTGTGGTCATAAAGGTATGGACATGGTCAGCACCAATACTCAGGTGGGCTGTGGCTTAATGGGCTTAAAGTGTGCCAAGAAAATATCCCCCACACCATTACACCACCACCAGCCTAAACTATTGATACAAGTAAGGATGGGTTCATGCTTTCATGTTGTTGATGCAAATTCTGACCCAACCATCTGAATGTTCCAGCAGAAATCAAGAATAATCAGACCAGGCAATGTCTTTCCAATCTTCTGTTGTCCAATTTTGGTGTGCTTGTGCGAATTATAGCCTCAGTTTCCTGTTCTTAGTTGACATGAGTAGCACCCGGTGTGGTCTTCTGCTGCTGTAGCCCATCCGCCTTAGGATTGGACATGTTATGTGTTCAGAGACACTCTTCTGCATACCTCGGTTGTAACGAGTGTTTATTTGAGTTACTGTTGCCTTTCTATTAGCTCAAACCAGTCTGGCCATTCTCCTCTGACCTTAGTTGTGCATTTGTGTCCACAAAGCTGCCGCTCACTGGTTATTTTCTTTTTTCCAGACCATTCTTTGTAAACCCTAGAGATGGTTGTACATGAAAATCCCAGTAGATCAGCATTTTCTGAAATACTCAAACCAGCTCATCTTGCACCAACAACCATGCCATGTTCAAAGTTTCTTAAATCAGCTTTCTTCCCTATTCTGATGCTCAGTTTTAACTGCAGCAGATCACATTGATCATGTCTACATGCCTAAATGCATTGAGTTGCTGCCATGTGATTGGCTGATTAGAAATCTTATAATGTACCTAATAAAGTGGCCGGTGAGTGTATGCACGTTATAACATTGAAATCACTGGTAAGTTTGACCTCAAGGTTTTGGCAGGGGTCATAGCAATACTAAAACACTGCCTAGCTCACAATGTGCTGGCAGGCCTTCATCAAACCCAGAACTAATCACGCTGTTTCTGCCAGGCTGGAAAGGTATTGTAATAATCTAAATTAAGTGAAAGTTTTGAACCACCAAGCAGTGTCAAGACTTTGTAAAAGAGCATAATATGATTGTTTTAAATGTTTATTTTAAAGTATACAAAATTCTCTATCTTAAAAAATTCCTTTCCCTTACGGATCTGACTTTCCCTGTTATTATTAGAGAGGATGGATTTAGCCTCAGTGCGTTTAGGAGATGTCTGACTTGATTATCGTGTCTGAAGTTTCTAGCTGAGGAGAAACTGCAGAATAATCGGCTGACTTTAAGACAATAATTAATTCATCACCCAACACTCGGGAGCAAACCTGTGGGATTAGCAGACCATTGATCTGAAATAACCATATCAGTCCTCCTATGTGTGATGCTTGCAGATTAGCATATATTCAGGAAAACTAACTGGATGTTCTCTGGGCCTAGAGTTAAAAAAGAGGGGAAGAAAGCATCTGCCAAAGCTTATTTTCACTTTTGTGCTCTGTGGACTGCAAACCCCTCGACATAACACGAAATGGGAGCGTTACCTCACTCAACAAGAACTACATATTTAAACACATCTTGCTGCGTAAGTTCGACAACAGCCTCAGGGTCCCACGACCTTCACAAGAGTCTTCACCTCAATCCACAGCTTTTCTGCCTTTATGTGTCTTGTGAAATACAGCTGCAACTTTGATCCAAATGTTTGATGCTCTCATTGTTTGATTAGGTCTATCTTTTACTCTCTTTGTTTTTAAGAAGTTGTAGAAACAGGCTAGTTGATATTAACTTGCTCTGGCCAGTTCCTGAAGTCTGCAACACCGCTTTCGGTTTCTTTTTCCTCCTTCTCTTTTCCATTCTGCTTGATTGCAATTGTCTGTGACAACAAGAGAATCATGGCTTTTTTTAAAGCTTAATGTGGACAATCGCATTCAAGTGAAATCAAACATTATTAGACCGTCTGGAAGGTCGGTTATTAGACCATTCTGCAAGCTACTAGAGCGATGATGTCTGAATTTTCACTTCATATATCCTGATGTGTGATGCTGAATTACACTAAGTGAAGTTTATTTATAAACAAATTTCGAGAGGATCACGTGCTTCTGATTGTTCACAGCTGTTCCAACTTTAGCTAACGACTGATTATCCTATCAGACGATCCTTAACTCACTATAAATAACCAGACTTTTCTCATCTCAATCTTCGTCTTGATAAAACCCCCCCACCCACCCTACTTTCCCTCCTTTTAAATGGGCGTCATGGTGGCCAGCGATTAGCGCTGTTGCCTCACAGCAAGAATGCCCCTGGTTTAATTCCTTTCCAAACCAGACGGCATTTCTGTGCGGAGTTTGCTCGTTCTCCCCGTAGTCGCGTGGGTTTTCCCTGGGTCCTCCGGTTTCCTCCCACAGTTCAAAAACAAACACTCTAAACAATTAATCCAAAATACTTTACCTAAACTCTGAGTACACCTTCCATCATCCATATCTGGCACTTAGCTACAACAAGCAAAAGGGGGATTCATCGAGATCTACCTGAGCTCAAACTCCCCTTTGCCTTACAACGGGAGGGAGCCCAGGGCTCGAGGATCTTATAAGCTCAGGGCTCTCTCCCGGGACAGCACGCCAAACTAGCTTTACTATCAATAATCAGCTAAGTGTGAACTCTTGAAAGTGACAATGTATTGTGTGGATACATTATGTGCAAACACTTTTTAGTGTGCATGGTTATATAATGAGTGTTTACATTTTCTTTCATACAGTGAAAGCTACTGTAGCTGTGGTGCGTATAATGTCCAGTGTTGGGCAATACAGCATTACTAGTAATGCATTACTGTAACGGCATTACTTTTGACAGTGCCTAATATTGAAACACATTACTTTATACATATTTTTATTGTTACAATATGATACGTTTGTCCGTTACTTGGTAAGTTAATTATATTTTAGCTGCAGTCTAACCCACATCCTGTTTACAGCGGTGACACATTGTGGGAATGGTGGATGCCACATAAAGAAGACGCATCCTGTATGACACACCAGACTGGACAAAAGTCAAACAAAAACAGAAGCTGTGTCCCAAATGGCACACTGTACACTATGCACTCTTGCACTGTACTTATGCACTTACACACTCAACAGCATAGTATATGAATGAAGTGTTATCCCAAATGGAGCACTAATGGGTTTTTTTACTAATTGGAAATTTAAACCATTTCCCTGATGACGTTTGACGGTTGCCAAATTTGTGAAATAAATGAACGAAGTATTGCCGCATTCACCATCAGGAGGCGCTATAATGACTCTCGTAGGAGAATTTCGCTTTCGCAATCCAAGATAAAATAAAGTTATCTAACATGTGCGCCCAATAGCTCCGCCCCTTACGTTACGTTAGCAAAGCAGTGGTCGTTGAGTGCGTGGAATGTCCATCATTACACACTTCATTTTACCAGTCGAATGAGTGTATCATCTGGGTAATTAAAGTGCACTTATTATTTTTAGACATTTGAGTGTAAATGTACTACTTACACCATTTTTACTACAAAATGGCGAACAATAGTGTATAAGTATGCGATTAGGGACGCACCTAGAGAGAAAGAATGCGCATGAGGTACACAAAGTGTCAGGGGCGCAACTACACATTTACTGAGGGGTATGCGGGTTCAAATTTTGTGTGATCCCTCTTATTTTGGCAAACTAATAATTAAATTAATTAATTAATAATAAATGAAGACAAATTTTCAGATTAACCTTATAACTTTTGACACTATGTATGATTTGACAGTTTATTTTGATAAAAATAAAAACAAATCTAAACAGTTACATCTACATGAACACTTTCGGCTGTGTGACTGCATGTTATTGTGTTAAATGATTTTGAATTAAACAATAACAATGTTATATTTTTATAAAATGCAAAATAATTTTTTTTAACAAAACATATTCATTTATTTTTATTATTTAAAACTTTTAATAAGGGTAATTTTAAAAATAGTTTTGGCACAATGGCGCCCCCCCCATGTGTGGCGCCCCTATGCGCCGCATATACTGCATACCCCCTTTTTGCGCCACTGCAAAGTGTGCGCATGAGAGACACCAAGTGTGCGCAAGAGAGTCCAAATGTGCTTGCGAGAGAGATCGAATGTGCATGAGGTAGTGTGTGCGTGAGAGAGATTGAGAGACTATTAACGTTACTATCATTAGTTAATATTACTAAAACTCTGTTGTTTCAAATAAGCACATATTTGTTATCTGTATAACAAAACTGATTAGTTTAGTAGGCACAGTGACACATTTTTGTTATATTTCAGAACACGTTATTTAAATGCATAGTGTTGTATTAATCCGAAAAAATGCTGTGATTTCTTGTTGTTTTACATATTTTAATCGCTGTTATACATAAGCAGATTTTGCACTTTGAATATACAAAACCAAGTTGTTGACTTACCATGTTTAATTTGTGGTTAGTTAGAAAATTATAGATTTCAATCATAGATTTTATTTTTGAGCAGCTGTTATGTTTTGTCTTGTTTAAAATGCTGGTTTATCACCTTGTGATTTTAAATTTTTTTTTGTGACAAATAAATTAGTGTTTGAAAATTACAATTTGTTTAAGTCTGTCTTGTATTTTAGTTGTGAGAATGCAAATGAATTAAGTGAAGTTGATTAACAGTGGATTTTCCATGCAGCACTTAAGTGATGTTATAAGGCCATTAATAGGAGCATTTAAAATGTTCTTTGAAAAAGTAGCTCAAAAAATGACTTTGAACAGAAATGCATTACTTTTTGGTGTAAGTATTTGATAAAATAATTGAGTTACTTTTTGAATGAAGTAACTAGTAACTGTAACTAGTTACCACTAGTAAAACTACTGTAGCACAACACTGATAATGTCCACCTGAAAATTCTGCTTCTCTGTATCTGTTGTAGTGATCGAGTATGGGTTTGATGTTAATGTTTTAATATACAAATTATTTCTTCGGGGCAAGGCAGTGGCGCAGTAGGTAGTGCTGTCGCCTCACAGCAAGAAGGTCGCTGGGTCGCTGGTTCGAACCTCGGCTTAGTTGGCGTATCTGTGTGGAGTTTGCATGTTCTCCCTGCCTTCGCGTGGGTTCCCTCCGGGTGCTCCAGTTTCCCCCACAGTCCAAAGACATGCGGTACAGGTGAATCGGTATAGGCTAAATTGACTGTAGAATGTGTGTGTGGATGTTTCCCAGAGCTGGGTTGCGGCTGGAAGGGCATCCGCTGCATAAAAACTTGCTGGATAAGTTGGCGGTTCATTCCGCTGTGACGACTCCGGATTAATAAAGCGACTAAGCCGACAAGAAAATGAATGAATGAATGAATTATATTATTTCTTTTATTTTCATTTATTGTGGATAAAAATTAAGGTTATTCGATTAAATATTCAAAATTCTTCTGAAGTTAAAACATTGGAATTGTTTTATCTTGAAAAACAGCTAAATTAATATAAAGTATAATATAAAGTAATAATATAGATACTTTATGTTATTTTATGCAAACAAATCCAAATGGCAATCTTATTTTAAACTTAATAAAAAAGTAAAATAAAGAATAAGAATAAAATAAATAAATAAAACAACTTTAAGTTGTAAACCCAGGCAAAATGAGAATTGTCTCATAATCTTTCCTGTAGTATTTAATGTAGCAGTGAAGGAGGCATGAACCACAAAGAATTTCACAAATTACACAGGACCCAGGGGAGATAACGACAGCTAAAGGTGAGTGCAGAGAGGTAAAAATGTGAACGCAGACGAATTAAAGACCAGCTGCACAGAGAAAAGGCGCAATGGCAAAATGCTGGCACATTACCAACATGCCACGGCTGCTGGAGTCATGACAAGAGCGTTGCCATGGCAACCCTTTGAATGGAAAGCTTTGTCTGTGCCATTGTGACTTTTCCTGCCTGTAACCCTGCAGCTCCATTACTGCTCTGCGGGGTCTTAAGTTAGCTACTTATTCACGGTCTGTCCCTGGAGAGCCAGCCTACAGGAACCATTCCAGAAAGAACTTCTCCATTATTACCTTTTTATCCCGAGAAGTGCGGTTCAAAGAAAAAGATAGAAACAAGTGCTGATCAAGCATGTGTGAAAGCGTAAAAACGTTTTGGCATTCAAACGGCTCCTTTTACTGGGTCAAAGGAGAGTTACTCACTGGGGTTGTAAAATGACGAGGGTGTGGAAATGTTGATCTCCTGCAGGTGCTCCAGTGTTTCCGTATGGAACAAACGTATAGAAGAGCCTTCAGAAAAAGCCATCCATACGCCACCTCCGGCTCGCACCATGTGGGCCACACTCACCATCGGGTCCTGATGGACCTCAAATCTCTACAACAAAATAGAGAGATGGGAATTAAATCATACTTCATATCATTATAGATTTCACTTTTAAGACTATTACAAACACATTAACTGTTACTGACAATACAATGTGGTGTTATTCATTTAATATATTGTTCTATAACTGAGCTCACTGAAGCGGTCTGAGTAGACTCCTGTAGGACCTGCTCTGGTGTGTGTGTGTGTGTGTGTGTGTGTGTGTTTGGGGGTGATACAACCACATACATGATGATAAAAATACAGGTGATGATGTGTAATTAACTTTTAAATGAAAGAGGGCACAACTACACAACCGATCAAAAGTTTGGGGTCAGTAGTATTTTTAAATGTTTTAAAAGCTTCTCCTGCTCTACAAAGCTGCATTCATTCATTCATTCATTCATTCACTCATTCATTTATTCATTCATTCATTCATTCATTCATTCATTCATTCATTTATTTTCTTTTCAGCTTAGTCCCTTTATTAATCTGGGGTCACTACAGCGGAATGAACCACCAACTTATCCCGCTAATGTTTTACGCAGCGGATGCCCTTTCAGCTGCAACCCATCTCTGGGAAACATCCATACACACCCATTCACACCCATACACTACGGATAATTTAGCCAACCCAATTCACCTGTACCGAATGTCTTTAGACTTTGGGGGAAACTGGAGCACCCAGAGGAAACCCACGCAAACTCCACACAATAAACGCCAACTGACCCAGCTGAGGCTCGAACCAGCGACCTTTTTGCTGTGAGGCAACAGCATTACCTACTGTGCCACCGCATAGCCCAGGCTGCATTTATTTAATTAAAAACACAATATACACAGTCAATAATAATAATAATAATAATAATAATAATAATAATTATTATTATTATTATTATTATTATTATTATTATTGGTAATAGTAATAAAAGCTAAATTTACATTTTTTTTTTACATTTAATAAATGGCTACTTGATGAACAGACAAATTTTCTTTAAAATAATTTTCTTTAAAAACTGTTGACCGGTGGTGTATATCAAAGTAACTAAATCTAGTTTCACACTGGAACTACTAGAATTTAATAAGAATTACCATATCAGTATTCTCATATAAAACGTTTTATTGCCACATCATATTTACATTCAAAGCTTCTACTGTGGTATCAAAATTAAGCTTTGAATGTCTGTCATCATATATATATATTCATATATATATATATATATATATATATATATATATATATATATATATATATATATATATATATATATATATATATATATATATATATATATATATATATATATATATATATATATATATATATATATATATATATATATATATATATATATATATATATATATATATATATATATATATATATATATATATATATATATATATTCATATTTATATTTATATGTGGTTTTGAAAGACATGTCTGAAGAAAAGTTACGCCAA
The DNA here is from genome assembly GCF_052040795.2 of Danio rerio. Lineage (NCBI taxonomy): Eukaryota > Metazoa > Chordata > Actinopteri > Cypriniformes > Danionidae > Danio > Danio rerio. The sequence goes on from NC_141031.1 coordinate 31,966,863, forward strand.
CAGAAAGTTTTTGCCAACAGAAAGTTATGTTTTTATTAGCAGGAAGTTGCTAGGCAACAGAGGCAAGCATATTTAAAGTCACAGGGAAAAATATCACATACTGAAATGTACAGTATGTGGTCATTCTGACTGCTAATTATATGCTTGATTACAGTATATAACTTAATACTCAAAGACTTATAACTTTTGTGTTTGGTGATTCTAATAAAACATCAGTTTTAGAAAGCAATACACACATATTTATGAAAGGTCTGGAAATAATTGAAATATGTGTTTTATTTTAAGAAACTCATTAAATTGCAAATAATAAAAACAGTTAAAAGACCTCCTAGTTGTTTAAGAAGCAAACTTTATTTTTAAATTTATTTGTTGGCCAGTTGTGGTCAGTGCAAAACATTTCAATAAATAAATATTATTCAGTTCTAAAGCATTTACTATAGATTCATTGTTCCACTATAGAAATTATATTTACAATAAAACATTACATTTGACAGATATCTCTAACATCATGCCACAGCAGCATACAATAAATATATAGTATAGAACAGAGTATACTGTTTAATAATAATAGTTTATTCAATTTACAATCTCATAATAGTTTCCCAGAGATGAGTTGCAGCTAGAAGGGCATCCACTATGTAAAAATGTGCTGGATAAGTTGGCGGTTCATTTTGCTGTGGCAACCCCGAATAAATAAAGGGACTAAGCCGAAAAGAAAATGAATGAAAGAATGAATAATCTCATAATAAACACAATAGTTACTTTCCCTGGCAATTAGTTAATTTTTTAATGACGTGAATCAATTAATATCTTAATTACTATTTATGAGACTTAACTAGTAACTTTTATTAATTAGTTTAAGTGACATGTCCAACACTGCTTTGTTTGTGCAGTTTGTTTTCAAATAATGTATTTTTTTGAATGCTGACATCCAAACCAAACAAATCTGAATCAACCAAGAACAGCTTATGTCACAAAATGCGGCAATGCAAAGAAACACAAAGTTTGGTTTACTGTTACAAGAATTGGAAACTGCACCCTTGCAGCAGATCTTCCGATATAGTGTGCAACAGATGGATTTATGGCATTTTATAAGCTCTTCCAGAGTTCTTAACTGATAAAAATAACACACATATATCAAGTATGTTAAACCAAGCATTTGTATTTTTTCTTTTCTTAAAAATGACAATGTGACCATTAACAGTGTGTTCACTTCAAATCCAAATATGTTATCGTTTGTGCAAGAAGATTACATGCAAGGAAAATAATGGCTGCGAATCACCTTTTCCCTGCAAGATGAAAAAAAATAAGCTGATGAAAAAAATAAGCTTTAATGGAAAATCTGCACGACACAAAAACAGCCTAACCGAACAACATGTGCGGATTCTAAATTGTCAAACAAAAATGTTTTAAACCATTTTTAACCATTTGCCTGATCTCACATGCAGTATTGAAGTGAGGAAATTTTAAAGGGTTTGTTCAAACACAAACAAAACTCTTCTATTGTGTACTTGCACAAAATGTGGTTGCTTTCTTTAGGAGAACACAAATCAAAACTGCATTTCATCCATAATTACATTGGGGAAGAGGCTGTGGGGAGGACATTTTCAGATATAGCTTTTTTAAGAAGAAGAAATTATGAGATTTTGGAACAGCAAGATGCAGAGTAAATGATGAAAGAAACTCTTTTTGATTGAACAATGCCTTTAAAAGCAAAAACTTAAGTGCCCCAATTTACTATTTGTGCCACTTCTTCTGTAGTTACGTAACTGCATGAACCAAGTAATGCATTAGACATAATTGCAATGATTGAAAACCTCTTGACAAGTCATTAAATGATACAGCATTTTAATAAATTTGAAATGAATGACTACATTTTCAGGTTTACATATAAAATGGTCATTATGAGTCATCAGCATGACATTTAAGGCATATTTTCAATGGGTTTTGCAAAATGTCTTTCCAAGAGTTATGCTGAATTGTACTTAATTCACACTTTCATTGTTAATTCATTGTTAATTTCACATTTTCATGTTAATTCTGAAGATCTATTATGCATTTGCAATACATTTATTCTGTAAGAAATCAGCAAACATTTATTCAAATGATATTTGGTAACAAAATCCACACTATAACAAATAGCACAATATTTGCAGATCAAGAAGAAACTATAATAAAGCTGTGAGAGTGAGAAACAGTAGGGTGTAATCATCTCATTGCATCCAAGTTGCATTTGAGATGTCTGACCTGCGCCCTTTACTACGAAGTATAACCATGACAAACATGTCCCTCATATAAATGCTAAATCATTTCAGACACATCGCTGTACTAATGGTTTAAAATGTAGTCTGAAGAACCTGAGACCAATGAGAATCAACAAGCAGACAAGACCTGAACGCAATTTGATACAGAACTCAATAAGGCATGACATAAACAAGTAGCTACAAAACTCCATCTCCCCGTTCCTCTCATTTGCTTTCTCTTCTCCATTACCTCGCAAACTGAATATTGAACTATAATGACAAGGGGTCCATCACAAATGTATCTTGACATTATTTTCCCCTCTATTATTCAATACAGTACATCTGCAAGGACTTGCTCACAGGAAAGGAAAATCTGAACAATGAGCATTCAGCCACTCGATGTGGCATGAAAGAGTACAAATCTCGAGTCTGAAGAGCATGCATTAGTTTACAATGACCCAGAGCTTGTTTTAATGGACATTTCTCCATATACATGGGCTCACTATTTCACATAGCTGCAATGAGCCTATGCTCAGATGTTGCACAGGTCATTTTCTCCATATTGGATGCTGCACAATGCTTCACGAATTTTGCTCTAATGATGAGCCCATAAAATTACCAGCAATTTAATGTCCTTTGTATAATGTTATTCTCATGAGCACATGGTGTGCCTGCATAAACTTTAAACTTTCTGTTTGAAAAGTATTTCAGATCTGATTTATGGTGGTGTTCTGTATGACCAGATATGCAAATTTGCTTCTAAGCAGGAAGAGGGCATTAATATCTTATTATTTCTCTTTTCTGTGGTCATTTTTGTCACCCTACAGCCCAAGACCGGGTACAAACTAAAGCTAAGCAGGGCTGAACCTGGTCAGTACCTGTATGGGAGACCACATAGGTTGCTGTTGGAAGTGTTGTTAGCGAAGCCAGCAGTGGGCACTCAGCCTGCGGTCTGTTTGAGTCCTAATGCCCCAGTAAAGTGAATAAGACACCATGCTTACTTTCAGATGAGAGGTTAAACCAAGGTTCTGACTCTCTGTGGTCATTAAAAATCCCATGGCACTTCTCGTAAAAGAGTAGGGGTGTAACACTGGTGTCCTGACCAAATTACCTTCATTGGCTCGAATTATCATGGGCTCATAATCATTCGCATACACACCATTGGCTCTATCACAGTCTCTCTACTCCTCCTATAGCTGCCTTCGCATCATCCAAGTGAATATGTCACATTAGTGGAAGTGTGGAGAGGACCCCTCCTCATTATTGTGAAGAGCTTCGGGTGTATGGCCACACATGGTAAATGCGCTATATACAGTAAATACACATCACATGTGTTTGCCCCAATGCATGTAAAACACTGACTCCATTAAAGGCAAAACCTGAGTATTTGGATTGATTCGCTGTTGGGAATATGGCTAAAAATATAAGAAGCAGGCATTATTCTGGCCACCCTCCACCAAAAGATCTCTTGCTGAGCAGCAGATACCTCATCCAAAGATTAAGTTAAAAATGATTTCTGGTCAATATTAACTTTTATCATGGATCACTGTATGGACAAAAAAACAAAGAATTTTATATTAACATTACACACACATTTCCCCCTCTTTAAATATATTTTCATTGTGATTGTAGTGCAGATCTTATCACATTGGGAAAAAGAAATCAACAAAACAGAGCACATCATATTCTTAGAAGTTATGCAGATTAATATGTTTAATGCATTATCCTAAAATTACATAAACATATGTAAATTGAATTGTGAAATTATTAATTTACTGACAGTATAAAATGATAACAATAACCTCACACTTCATTATATAAAACCAACTACTCTTTAAGGTAAAATGTGAACAATATGAAGAATATAGATGCACTGTACACTTGTATACTCTTCAGTTTTTGTTAAAAAGCTCAGTTTGCAACAAAGAAGTCTGATGAGAAATATCACCTTACATTTGAATCTGTGAGAACATACACTAGATAAATACACTGTCACGGTTTCTTATTCCTCCTGTGATCATCTTTTTAAAGAACTCAACATGTTTTGCACTTGCTAATTGAACAACTACAGTTGAAACTCCATTACACTGTGAAACCTTTAAGGAGACCATGGTGTGTGTATGATATAAAACAAAACTGCAAATAAACTCCACATGTTGACAATGCAGATCTGTTCAACATTGCAGTCAGTTTTGTCCAAGGTGCTTAGTTCTGATAATTCCTCTCTGAAATCCCAAAGGTCTCGAATCCCAACTGTGATGATTTTGCAGCTTTTTTTCAAAGATAAGATAATCATAACTGAGATTTCTAGTTTTAAAAGACCCCTATGACTAACACTGCTCCAGAACTCATTTGACCAGGGGAACTGCTAACATGTAAAGAATCCTTTAATAACATTTTACCCAGCTCACTGTTAATACCCCAAAGGGCCACTGGTACAACTTCTTCTTAAGTTCTACTCAGCAATACGGACTTGCGTAATTGAAATCTTCATTTCAGAGTTTAATGCTAACTCGTCTAAATCATGAACATTTAATGTTTCTTAAAATTGTAAGCTGTGCAGAGTAGGTTTGTTCATTAAACAAAATCAATGGTAAGTCTGCTAAGACTTTATGTTGATAAAGGTCCCCAATGGACTTTAAATTACTTTTCAAGTATTTGTCAGTTGAACTTTAATTCTACTTTAAAACGAGTTAGTAGCAAAGTTTTCAAAATAAGACCAACAAGAAATGTTCAAAGCATTAGTGCTATACAATTAAACTGATGGTATTACAAATTACAAATATGACAAAGTCAGACTGCTATACAGCGCGGGGAACACATCTTTTTTTTTTTTTCTTTCTGGGAACAATATTTGAAGAGTTTAAATGCAAAAACCTCTAATTGCCATCTGAAATTTTCTTTTAAAATGAGCATTTTTATCAGGCTTCTGTGTGTACTGTTGGTTCAGTAATTTCATTTTTATTGTAAAGAATAAAAATTTTTTGTGGTTTTCAGAGAGAAATAACTCAACATAAACAACGGAAGCTCAGAATAATGCTCATTTTCTATAGAGATTTAAGATGGCACATTTTTTGCATCTGAACTCTTCATATCTAAATGAGCAGTTATCATGGAATTGAACCAGATTTTGGTAAAAACCCAAGCAATACAAACATTAAAAAAAAATAAAAAATAAAAAAAAATAAAAAATTTGTTATGTGTAATAACAATGACACAAGGAGAAAGTACTAAACTACTAAAATGTATTTAATAATTTATATAAAAGATGATGGAAGCTTAAAGACACCTCTCACATGGAGAATGAAGTAATATGTGTCATATATGCTCAGATAAGTTTTTCAGACAGAGTGTAAAATCTTGATGGTTCTGTGGGTCTAGTTTATTAAATCTGATCTTCAATTTGTATTTTATATTTATTCAAGTCAGGTTATTGGCTGGGCCATTCCACAGCTTGTTTTTCTTTCTCTGAAAGCATTTGAGACATTTATTGGCTGTGTTTTGGATCATAGTCTTGCTAAAATATTCACCCTGTGGTTTTATTTTCAATATCCTGGTAATGTAGATTTTCGACCGAAGCAGCTCATATTAATTTACAATAGCAAAATGCAGAAGGTTGCTGAATAACTATGAGAGATTTCAGCTGTTGTCTGGGCTTTCACTGCTTTTCTACACCTTCCTTTCTTCCAATTATTAAAACTTTTTCCCTGTGTCTTGATTTTATTACACATAACTTAATTTGTAAACTATTTAGAGTTGGTTTCTATGCATATATGGATTTTTTTGGTTGTTACCAACATCCAATTTCAAATCCATATCACCTTTAGAAATATGTTTTTGGAGAAAAATAGTGATGTGATATGTTTAATACTTACAGTATTCCCCAAATACTGTAAGTACAAAACAAAAACGTACTGTAAAACAAAACAAAAAAATAATAATGGACAACAAAAAAAGAACATATTTAAAAGGCATTTTATTGGCTTTGTTCAAAATGCTATAATCTTTTACCGTGTATTCAACAGTTTCCTAGCATTTGTGTTTAAAAGTGTTTTATGTGGATATAAGTGTTATATTGTTCTCTTGGAGAAATCTTGCAGATGATCTCACGCTGTTGCAAAAATGGCCATGTAACACTCTAAGAAATAAAGGCACAAAAGCAGTCACTGGTGCAGTACCATTTCAAAAGCTACACATTTACACCAAAATGGTCCATATTGACGCGTAAAAGTGAATAAGAGTACACTGTTAGACCTTACCGGGTTTTTTTTTACAGTAGAACACTGGCAACACTGTTGCCAGCCACTCACTGTAAAAGTTCGGTTACAGTAAGTAACTGGCAACGGTGTTGCCAGTTAATTACTGTAACTGAACCATTACAGTGAGTGGCTGGCAACAGTGTTGCCAGTTATTTACTGTAACTGAACCGATACAGTGAGTAGCTGGCAACAGTGCTGCCAGTTAATTACTGTAATAGAGCAGCAGTGACTGCTGGAACTAACTGGAAACTGTACAGTTAATTACTGTATTGTAGTGTTACAAATCACAGCATTATACTGCATACAAATTAATAGTATGTCATATATAATTATAGTAGCGTTACTAAAAATAATCAGTATTCTTAGCTGTTATTAAAAAATAGAAGGCATAACATTTTTCAGACAAATTTATTTTATTGTTTTGGCACCAAACAAATAAATAACAGAAAAAGTATAACAAAATTAAGAAATCAGCAGATATAAATATTGTCTTGCATATTACAGGTCTGCACAGTAAGGCTGCGGTCACATTAACGTTTGAGCATGCAAAATTCTGTCATACGGCACTGCGAAGTGGAATTAAACAAAGCGAGTAGTGGAATTAAACAAAATAATTAGAGATTGAAAAAGCAAGCCAGAGAGGTCATGTTTTGATCTTTGATTGGTCTCTCAAGCAATCACATGATGTAATTTCGCATGTCAGCGTTCTCCAAGCTTGATCTTTCCAATGCTGCGAATTATGAAATTTGTTGCATGAGCTAGCATTCCAGGTCTGCAGTACTCACATGCGTATGAATGGAAGTCTATAGGGAGAAAAGTGCAGTGTGACCGGGACTTTAAGCTGTAACTCTAATTAAACACACCTGATCAAACTAATTAAGGCTTGTTAGAAATCTACTGGTAATGTTGAAGCAGGGTGGGTACTAAACTCTGCTGCGCTGCAGTTCTCCAGGAACTTGGAGTTTGACCCCCATGGTATATAGCAGGGGTGCTCAATCCTGTTCCTGGATATCTACCTTCCTGCAGATTTCAGTTGCTACCCATATCAAACACACCTGCCTGTAATTATCAAGTGGTGTTCATGTCCTAATTAATTGGTTTAGGTGTGTTTGATATGGATAGCAACTGAAATCTGCAGGAAGGTAGATCAGCAAATGAACAGCAAAAAACATAACATAATTATTTTAAATTTTTAAAGTTTTAAATAATTAAAAACTGTGTCAAATCTCAATAAAAAGTTTAAAATAATTATAAAAAATAAAAATAAAGTTGGCAACACTGAAAAACCAAAGGATCCAATCTTTTATTGTTATAATTATCTCATGACAACAAACTTTTTTTATTGTTTGTTATATAAATTTATAAGTGGAAACACTGCTCTGAAAAACACTTAGCAACAAACTCACAACCCGGGACCGGACAGTGGAGCTTTTGTGTGTGGATGGCTATGTGTATCATGTTTTTGTGATTCCCTGTGATAATGTGCACATGTTCCCTTACTGAGATGATGGAATTTAATTTTGGCTTAGTTGCCAGAAAGATACATACAACTGTTAGCATCTGTACATTATGGCAGTGTGCAATATAAAATAAATACATATTCTTAAACAAAAGTAATATAAGAAGTTATATGAGGAGAGGCTAACTAGCTAACAATGTAGCTTTCAAGTACACAGTTCAAGATAACAACAATATAACTTAAAACAGCCTTATTTTAGAAACCCTCAAAAACATTTGAACACATTTTACTTACTCATTGTAGATTCTTATTTAAGGCCTAAAACATATCAGACTCTACATCTGAATTGATGGACAGAGAATAGAGCACACTCAGCAGTAAACAAATCAAACACCTGGCTCCCTTAAAGGGCCAGCATTTTCTGAAAACTCTTTCTAACACCTTTGTGTTTAGAACAAGACAGACAGCCTGTGGGAGTGTGTGGTGATGCCTAAATCATTATTTTCTGCCTGTAATGAGTACATAAAGTAAATTACTGGAATTTATTCTTTGCACTACACAATTTCATACAAAGTCTACTCCTTTTACAGTAAAATAATATGTGTTAATAAATAATAAATGTTTCCTTTTACTACAGCAAAACACTGGCTATTTTACAGTTCTTTACTGCACAATCTACAGAGTAAGAGTGCAGTTATACTAATTAAACACACCTGATCAAACTAAATCTAAAGGTAGTGTGTTGAAGAAGGGCTGGAACTAAATTCTGCTGGGCTGCAGCCCTTCAGGAGTTCGACATCCCGTGTACCTAGCATATTTTCAAAGGAATTGCCTACATTTATCACAATCATGCACATATCATTGAGTAAAAACAATAAAAATATAAAAACTTTATCCAAAGCAAATAAACAAATAATCTGATCCTCATGTTGTTCCAAACCTGTAGTAATAATAATAATAAAAAAACAAATAACCTGATTAATACATTTAGGAAAGTCTTTATACTATACTGTTAATGCCATTTTTACCTACTTCATTTGAAGTTTTCCAAACAAATTAATTGAGTCTCTGCAAAAATGTATGTACATGCTGTTTAAGATATTTTTTTAAATAACAGATTTTTATTTAGCAAAATACTAATATTCAGCTTAAAGTGCAATTTAAAAGCTTAACTTAGGCTAAACTAGGCTAATTATATTAATTATAGAAAAGTAAACAAAGTTATAAAAATGATTGTGATAATTTGGTTGCTCTGTGTGAATATTTTTGCCTTTAAATGCATCTCGTTGATATCTTTACCTTTTAATTAGCTCTGTGACTTTGACATTGGTTAATTCCTGATACTCAATGTTAAAAACATAAAAGGAACCAAAGAAAACACAGAGATGGCTGCAGAGAAATTTAGCTTATCAATGCATTGTCTCACTTTCTACTCAATACTGACCATTCACATACCAAAACTGAACAGTATATATATATATATATATATATATATATATATATATATATATATATATATATATATATATATATATATATATATATATATATATATATATATATATCAACATAAAGCATCAGAGTACATGGGCTAATAATGGTTGAGCAGTAATTTACCATTTATTATCACAGTAACTATCTGTAATGGGTACATGAAGTAAATTACTGTAATTTATTCCTTGCACTACAAAATTTCATACAAATCCTGCTCCTTTTACAGTAAAATACTGTTTCTTTTTATTACAGCAAAACACTGGCTATTTTACAGTTATTTACTGCATAATCTACAGTAAGGGTTAACAGTGTACAGTAACAAAAGCTCTCATACCTTTTTTTTCTTAGAGCAAACCACTATTCCCCAAAATAAATCACAGGAGGGCAAATAATTTTGACTTCAAGTGTATACATAAACAGTGCAAAGATATTCTGCAAACCACCAATCCATCATCCAAAGCAAATAGACATCCTCCTTTTACTTTTCCAGTACTGTGACGCATAATTGTGCCTTCAAACTCACTATCCGAGCAGTAGGTTCAAGGACCACACATCATGAAAGGTTCAATGAGTCAGGATTCGGTTTCTTTGATTTCAAAGTGATTCACAGCTGAGCCGAGCTTCACTGTCTCAGAAAACAATACGCCCCCTCCCAAACACCTTTTAAATGTCCACAGGGAAAGAGGAGCCATTTCATGCCTGATCCTCTAATGAGGCATGAGGGAGCTGCGCTTCTTATCGAGGGTTTGCACGCAGCCCCCTGAGGTCTGTGGTGCTACCGAGGAGCCCTGAGAACTCTTACAAACAGCTAGTTCTCCAGACTGAGGTTCAGGCAGATTAGTTAGAGGGGGTGAGGTGGGTGCGAGAGCCCGTTCTCTCCTCTGCACACTAGCGGACAGGGATTAGCACCTGTTTGCGTGCCCTTGCCAAAGGGAGCTTCTTTTGTTTGAGAGCAAGGGAGACGACTGAAACTGCCTTTGATGTGTTTTCGCTTTTAATTGACTTGTCGGCAGTGCTTGCCTTTGCTTTCTTGTTCTCTCAATGTTTTCGTTTTATTTTGCTTGGACTGTTTCTTCAGAGAGAAGACATGTAGATAATACTGCTAGCAATTTGTTAGTTCACATATATGCTTATGTGTCACCTTGCTGTTCTTTGACTATCTTGCAACTGTATATTAATAATAATAATAATAATAATAATAATAATAATAATAATAACAATAATAGTAATAATAATAATAATCATTTTTAATATTCTGTGCCATAACAGAGTAACTGTCCATGATTTTTTCCCAATATTTTATCATTTTAGTTGAAGGAGTACTTATTAAACTATAAAATGTATATATATTGGTCCAGCTCAGCATATTACAGTTAAGCATTTTTACAGAATTAACATGTAACACAGATTTAACATTTTTAATTTAGTATAGAAAGAGACTGGAATGCAATTACGTTCCATTTTAGTGAGCTATTTTTGACAGTTCTTTGGATGCAAGGAACCAGAAAAAAAATTGTGTAGTGTACGTTTTTTTTTTTTTTTTATAAATTTTCGGGACACACATTTATTTAAAGATTTTATTAATATACAATAGTAATTAAAAAACAGCATTTGGTGAGATGTATACAAGATTAATGAAAAGTATAGAATTTATTAGATTGTTCTAAGTTATATCTGTAACTGAACATGAGCATACCTGACCTGGGACATGGCAATTCAGCTATACTTGCACTGAAATTAGAGTAAATATTTAAAATTCAATTTAATTTTGAGCACTTATCGTTGTGTCCTAATGTGAAAATGGGATAATTCTATAAGGCATGCTTTATGGATTTTTTTTTATTATTGTATTTTTAAATATTCTGTACCATATAATGCCTTGAGGAAACAAATGGCACCAATGGAATGACCCAATAATAATAATAATAATAATAATAATAATAATAATAATAATAATAATAATAATAATATGTAGGCTGCATCTAGCTGTTTTTCTTTCTGCAAGCTTTAAGTGTAATTAAAAGTCTAGCTGGGATTGATTATGTGAAGACAACCAGCTGGATGTACATTATACCTTACATACAATATACAGTTACATAAACTTACAATACATGAATAAGACAAAACAATTAGCCCTCCTGTACATATTGTATCCTTTTTCAAATATTTTCCAATAATGTTTACTAGAGCAAAGACAATTTTACAGTATTTATTATACAATTTCCTATACAATATTATTGAGAGGAACAATATTTGTTCCTCGGAAAAAAATATTATTAAAATATTTCAAAGAAAAACTTTTTTTCCTGACACCACTCAAAGCTAATTGTGAGTTGTTGTTGTTTCTTTAATGACAACCCATGAACAAAAAGATCAACCGGGCACTTACGATGAGGGAATGAGGAAGGTTGTGGTAAAAATGAGTGTCTGGTAGCTATAAAACAAATCAAATGATTGGGAAATGTGAACAAGGTCACTCATAATTGGTGTAAAGAACATCTTGGTTATGCATGGCCTCTACATAAGTAATTCAATTTGAATAAAAGCATCCACTAAATGAAGACAGACCATGTAAAGCATGCATATCTTAAGTATATTGTAGCTGCTTATTGAATAGCTGCATTTTTAAACATTTTGCTTAAAACATCACTTTCATGGTTAAGTTTGAAGTGAGATCAAGTAAATCAAGTAATATCCACATAAAACACAGTAACACGCTGACACAATAAGCCATGCGCATACTCACAGGAGATTCATCTGAAATGCATGGAGGCAATGCTTGATCTCAAATCTTCTCATATGCACATTTTATAACTAAGGTCAGTAATGATCAGTTTTTTTTTTTTTGACATTACCACATAATATATGCATATTATGGATCACATTATAAATGCAATTTTTACTACTAATGAAAATATTAAAGGGCAAGTTTACTCAAAAATTGTAATTATGCTAATAAAAACTTACCCTTGTTGCAAAGCCCTTCAGAACACTCAATAGACAGCAATGTTATCAAAATGTCCTCAAAATGTGTCTTCATGGGTTGTACCAAATTATTATGAAGCAACAAGAATTCTTTTGTGCACACTTAAAACAAATGTAACGCATGTATTCAACAGTATCTTCTCCTCAGTGTCAGAATATGCAAAACACTGATAAGCATGTTCATTTCTGTTTGAAAAATCGAAGGTAAATTCATTAGCAGAGCAACCAAAATGCACCGCACACTGACACTGAGGAGAAGAAACTATTCAATAAAGTCATTATTTTGTCTAGTTTGTGTGCACAAAATTATTCTTGTAGCTTGATAATTTTCCAATTTACCCACTGAAAGCATTTGGCCTCTTTAAATATGTTTATTGGTATTGGATATTGATATAACCATGTGTTCTACGTTCTTAGAACTAAAGGTACAAAATCTGTCCCTGGGGTAGTACCTTTTCAAAAGATACAATTTGTATCATACAGGCAAGCGGCAACCTCCCGCTCTCCCTCGGGAAGCCAACACGGAAGTAACTGAAACTGCAATTCACCGACTCGCCTTGGGGGCTGGCTCCAGGAAGTCTAGGTGATTTCTGACTGCAATGGGAGATTGGCCATTTTTACAGCTGATAAAACATGTTTACAGCCTGGTACAAAAGATGGCTTTGGTGCATATAGCTATGATTACCCTTCATGACAACAGTGAGGTGGGTGAATTTTTTTTATAACTCATCCGTTTAGTTTTTATTCAGTTACATTAAGTCTGCATAATTAAGGGCGTGGCTACTTGAGTGACAGCTAGGTCTTGCTGCTCGCTGTCTCTAATTAGCTGTTGAGCTCGGCATATACATCGTATTTTTATTATGGTTAATGTTTCTTTACACAGTCAATTGCCTTTTGGGATTATCTCCTACAATTATCAGATGATATGGCATGCTGTGTGCACTTAATTGTGCTCACAAACCGTTCGAATTGCCTCCATTTCCAAGGTGAGTGAAGTTTTATACTTATGTATCATCTCTATAAATGTATTTGTTTTATTAAAGATCATTTATATATATTTTTTTAGACCTGTAAAGCACTCCAGAATCTGACAAATTGATTAGCTGTAGGCTCTAGAACAGTCACCTGAAGTGTTGTCATACAGTGTTATGCTGGATTTCATCAATAGTCCTGCATTTACTAACACTATTTGAAGTGTTTGGAAGTAATTTGAGTTTTCCTCCTGTATAAAAACATCACAAGAACAGTGTTTAGTGGCTCTGTGTATTACAGCAGTGTTTTTAAAAGTCTAAACACTTTATTGATATAGCGTACAACCAAGCACATGTGGTCAGAACACAAGTCACAGGTAATGAAGTATTAAGCGTTCTTCCAAAGTAAAGTCTGTCTAAGCCAGGTCCAAACAAAATGCCAGCAGGTGTCTGTAGCTTTGCTCACTATCCACCTCTTTGCCCTTGTTTGGTCTCCCGCCGTGGATGTGATGACGCACAAACAAAATGCCGATGGTTGGCTGCACCTACTTTTACAGTGTTCAGAAACCTATGAGTGACGTCACGGATACTACGTCCATATCTTTTACAGTATATGCATACAGGTGGATATTAGTACCTTTACGTTACACTTTTGTACCTTTAAGGTTCAATTTTGTACTTTTAAGGTACTGTGATGTACACATTTGTATTTGTAGGCATTCATTTCTATCTTTTAGGAACAAAAATCTAACTTTTGAAACAATGCCACCCCAGTGACAGATTTTGTGCCTTCATTTCTGAGAGTGTATGGAGAATGTGGGAGCACTCAGGTTTTATCTAAATCTAAATTTCTATCTTAATTTGTGTTCAGAAGGTCTCAGGGGGAATGGAATGACACAAAGGTGTGTAATAAATCATTTTTAAAACTAAACATTTAATAGTTTGAAGTTATAACGCTTATAAGGCTACAATATCATCTATCCAATCTTTAAAATACTTATCCCCTGTAATTCAATGCAGACAGACAGACAGATAGATAATGTAGACAGATAGACAGATGTGTAAATGATGTCTGTAAATGGTGGTGTCAAGTTTCTGAATCTCACACTGAGAAAAAGGTTGCTTCCACCACTTCACCCTATAATACTGCATCACTGTTTCACAGCAGGAGAGCACTGTTTTTCCATACTAGCAGACAAAACCCAACAATCCTCCGCCTACCATACAAGCATCACACCTAACCATTCATTAGTCCACTATAATACTAGGTGACAGTGCTGTTCGAGAGCAACATCTTTAAACAACCCCTCATTTTACAGAGCGTGGGATATATGACTCCTCAGCTTTTATTGTTCTGATTTACAAGGAAGGAATTGCTACATGGTCATGAGGTAAACTTGTAAATCGAGTCGACTGCAGTCACAACGATTTGGTACGGTCAATTTAGCAAACTTTCAGTGGCAGTTCACACATGCAAAAATGTCATTGCCAATAGGGGTGAGATGTATAAAACATGTATATAAGCAAAGTGTACTCATGCCCTCATGTGAAAGTCCTGATTGTGTGAATTCCTATGGGACTGGCTAAAATGTGTCTGTTAATATACTAGGTCAATGGTGCATCTGACTGCATTATTTTTTTAGAAACAGACTGTGTTATTTCAAGACATTAGTTCAGTTTTCATCTCCATTTTCCTTCATCCACACTTATAGGGAGCAGCAGTGTTTTTAAAATGAAAATAGCCTCTTTAGCATTTTCAAAGCATTGAAAACTCTGAGGTAGTGTGGACAGAAGGTCTAACCGTACCAAAAGTTGTGTTTTAAAAAAACTAAAATGAATTAGTGTAAACGGGGCCTTAATACTGAGGTGGCCACATATCGGTCACTATTTCCAGTAAGCATCTAAATACACTTATAGCAAGTAAAACGGCATTCACACCCCCTTTTACGTGTGAGTTTTAAATACTCCAGTCGACCCTCCTGCGTGAATTTTTTTGTGACCATTGCTTAGAATCTATTTCATTCTAAAGTTCCCAAGCATCAAGTTTATCACGTGACCCACCAGCTCCAATGACCTATGTATTATCATATTGTTTCTTATTAGCCCTTTCTGCGAATATTGACAAATATTCTTATTAAATTGCTAAATTTCTGATACTTTGATTCTAAAATATGTGATAAAAGATAAATTTGACCTTTTAAACAGCTTAATAATGATCATATTATTTGTTAAATGACAGGTAATGGGCACACCATTGTTGCTAGAAGGGATACAGCTGTTATCAGAAGTTAACGACAGGTATTTATATAATTTATTAAATTTCCCATTGATTTATTAGTGTCTACCACTACCTGTATAACAAGCCATTACAATAATATAAAATATTATTTGTTGTACAGGGTTGCAAAAAACATGCAACATTGAAGTGAGCATCCTCAGCTGTATCCCGTCTAGACTTCACCCTCTCTTGCAGTGCGGTCAAGTCCAGATGGGATACAGCTGAATATAGTCATGTCAATATATCATAATTTTTGTGAAACTGTACAACAAATGGGCAACGTGGTGGCGCAGTAGGTAGTGCTGTCACCTCACAGCAAAAAGGTGACTGGTTCGAGCCTTGGCTGGGTCAGTTTTCATTTCTGTGTGGAGTTTGCGTATTCTCCCTGTGTTCGCTTGGGTTTCCTCCGGGTGCTCCGGTTTCTCCAACAAATCCAAAGACATGCACTATAGGTGAATTGGGTAGGCTATAATTGTCCATAGTGTATGTTTGTGAATGAGAGTGTATGGGTGTTTTCCAGTGATGAGTTGCAGCTGGAAGGGCATTCGCTGTGTAAAACATATGCTGGATAAGTTGGTGATTCATTCCGCTCTGGCGACCCCAGATTAATAAAGAGACTAAGCCAAAAGCAAAATGAAAGAATGAATGAATGAATGAATAAATTAATGAATGTACAACAAATATAATTTTTACAATACCGTAAGGGTTGGGTTTAGGGTTGAGGCAGCAGTAGAGGCTAATAAGTTCATGCGTAATTTAATAAATATAAATACAGATACAGTGTGAGAACCTCTTTATGTGTCCCAACGTGTGCTATCAGATTTGAACTTTAGAAGTTGATGACATGCGTTCTGAACATTCTAATCACACTGGTGTGATCGTAAGTTTCAGGGAACAGCCAAGGCTGATCACACCCGTGTGATCTTATGCATGAAATGGTTAAATAAATATCATAATGCTGGAATTATTTTTTTATGTTGAGGTAAAATATGAAAAGTCTGCAACTATATCCACTATAAATAGCATCTACAAACACATATTACAAATAAAATGTTGTCCTTACATATAGTGTAAATACAATACACCACTATTTGCATGTAGTATAAATAGTATAATTTGAAGAAAATTCATCTTTTTCACTTAGTATAAACTGTATCTCAGAATATCTACAGTGAATTGCACAAACTGTCATGGTATACAGCTCAAAATATACACACTAGAAAGACTTCAGATTTCCAATGTCTCTGCGCTTTCTCTCTGATTGATGTAAAGGTTAAACTTGTCTTTGCACTTGTTTAAAATAGAGTTGCATATATATTTAAAACCCTTCACCTATGCACTCATTGCCACTGGCATCTGTTTTTTTTTTCTTTTTTTCTTTTTTTTTTTTGTCATATTCAGTAGACTTGATTTCTTTTCAAACGGTGTAACAAAGTTACTGGTTCACTGCTGACACACTATAGACAAGCAAACAGTACACTAAGTTCAGAAGCAATTCAAAGTCCATGCTATAGTCATGTTTGCTTAGAAATATTGGGCTTCATGATAATGCTGTGCACATTTTTGCACAGTGTATGCATATCAAATACATACAAATTGAAGTGATTCATCAAGTTTTTTTGTTTTTGTTTGTTATTATACCTGTTAAAGTGTTTTTTTTTTTTTGGCTGGAGCCTAATATTGTGATAACAACATAAACCGGGATATGAGCATCAACAATTAATTGCAACAAGAAAAATTGATGTTGTCATAAGCTTACAGTGCAGACATCCCCAAGCATCACTCTGTTTGTTATCTCTGCAGCACCACGGTTGAAATACTTTCCGTTTTGTACATCGATAGTAATCCAGCAGCCTCAATCGTTTTGGGTCAGAGGAACAAGGTAGCATGCAACATAGTGTGGAATACACATCTTAAAAAACAGGTGACAAGACAGCCAAACTCGCACAGGCTCTGTTGCTTATCCCGTCGACACACATCATTGTACAACACTTTGCCATGAGTCCCAATGAGGCAGATTTACAGCTGTAGAGGAGATGCTTCCCCCTCCAGCTGCTGGGCCAGCACGGCTCCGTGGGGAAAGGGATACAATGTAATCAGTGGAACAAAACAGAGCACTGCCCTTAACTGGGGAGGATCAACCGAAAAGCAGCAGGGACCCACTCACCTACCACTAGCTCAAATCTCCTCTCTGATGGGCGCATCCAGAGAAATCTCACAGGATAAAAGAGATGTTTGATTCCGGAGATAAAACCCAAGAAGGCAGAACTAAAGGAAGGCTCAGGGTTACATGGAGGCCCATGGGGTAGATCCCCGGGTACGACTCCTCAATATTTGAGACAGCCGAAGAAGATTATGAGCATGTCAGCGGTATTTACTCATCCGGTGTGGTATAAAACTCAGAGGGGGAAAAAGAAAAGCGAACAACAGACCCCAGAGGAGACACCCTGGCCGTATGGATTGCTGCTCCTCGCTAGGATTATTGATCTTCGCAGACAAGCTAATTTGTCTGTCAGTGTTGGCCAAGTGCCCGTGAAACAATGTCTGTTCTTGTCCATTTGCTAAAGTCTAGTGTGAAAGCAAATCAGCATGAGAAGCGCTTGATGATCCTACCTGAGTGGACAAACTGGAGCCGTTGACTACAGTAACTGTGTTAGCACAGCTAGCCCAGACCGAGTTCTCCAAAGCCAGCAGAGTCCTGATGGGATGTGAACCAATTGTTACTTTTCTAGAGGTGTCTTGGTTCCAAAGTCCCCCTAAGAATCAGAAGAAACACAAAAATATGCATTAAGTCCATCATAAGAAACTATTTTGAACTATATATAGCATATAAAATGCTTTACCCAAGAACTGAGTCTTTTCTTTTGTCATTTCCTCCATATTTTCATTTCTGAACACATTTAACTACGTTTTGCAGTTGAAATGGACAAATGCAGCTAATGCTAATATCCATAGATATTTATATAAGATGTCACCTACGCTATCATTGTCTATTCAAAGGAATGCATCAATAGAGCCACCCTTTTAGTACATGGAAGCACTCCTTTGAAATGAATGTGAGACCAAGGTGTAGTGGAGAACTGGCCATTCGGAGCCATTGATATGTAAACATTTATACATTCACACAGTTTTCCCAGTGGTCAGTATGCAAATATTTGTTTAAATTACAAAAATTTTTTGCTTGTGTGCCTAGAAATATATTATCCTCCATGTCTGTTAAATTCAATCTTATCCATGTCCTAAAACACACCCCCTCTCCTGCTTTCATTTCTAATGCTAACGAAGTGAGTGATTCGTTTAAGAATGAATCTCCGTTATGTATGACTCGTGTGAACCATTGACATCCCTGCATCTCAATGTGCATAATATTCACCTTTCAGTATATACCTAAATGGTATATAACCTTTGTAATATCCAATAATTTAAGGTGGAACGTATGCACATTGAGGCGCAGGTATTATATTATCAGGCACCTTATACTGTAAGCTACTTCAAAAACGAGCCCTTACTTCACTTAGCTGACAATAATACAAGTTTCTGGCACCGCAGCATCTTGTAGTCTTATTTAAATTGCATTGACTATTATCATCAATACCATTACTTGTTTAGCACAAAAGTTTGTAACATACAAACAAAATCTTACCTATGAAATGCTACGTCTTTATGCTTCGTTTTCTTTGTTTACTCGTTACTACACCTGTATGCAGCGCTAAAGTCCACCATCTTCAGAATGGATTTAGTCTTGACTATTGTGATTCAATGACATTTGTGCTGGGAGTACTGTACAAATGTGGCGGTGGTATTGACGTATGCTCAGGGTCCGTATGCAATATCCAACTCAGTGTAGCCCAATTACACACATTTTACCAACAATTGTTTTTAACATTAAACTTACACATATAAAATGATAATGAGTAAAAAAATAAAGATGTTTACTGTGCAGTGTATTCATTTTTTAGACAAAAATAATCTAATTTTAGTAGGTTTAAGATAGCGAGGATGCTAGAGATTGTGCAATGCCATTTAGGTGATCCAAGACCTATAAAGAGATGATGCCAACCACCGAGGACCTTAAGGACAACTCATACGAAGAGATGATGCCAACCATAAAGGACTTAGAGGTCTCTACAATCCCGAACCAGACCGTATCCTGAGCAGATGTTGTTGTGGTCATGGAGGTGTGGAGAGCATGAGACTGATTCCTGAAAGACTACAGTGACAGACGAGTCTCCGCATTGGTCCTGTGGACCAGTTTGTACACCTGCCGGTACCTACTCACACCTGCAGCTTCTCCCCGATGGATGTCCAGCGTTCTCCAGTGTTCGGTTCCTAGACTGCAGCTCTGCACGAGAAGTTTGGCCAGAGGAGAAATGGTTGTACCCAGCTGAGCCTGGTTTCCCTCAAGGTTTTTTTTTTGTCCTTCACTTTTATCAGTTGGTGAAGTTTGTTCCTTGCCACTGTCGCCATTGGCCTGCTTGGTTGGGATTTGTAGAGCTGCACATTAATAGATTTGCTCTTCAGTGTTTTGGACTTTCAGCAGTGAAAATTAACCCACACTGAACTGAATTAAACTGAACTTCAACTCTGAAAACTGAACTGACACAGTTTCTTTTCACCAGAACCCCTTTTTTTAAGCTGCTTTGACACAATCTGCATTGTAAAAGCGATAGGAAATAAAGATGAATTGAAAAAAAAAATTTAAAAGAAAGCCTCGTTTAATGGAAAAACCCACACACTATAATTTACAATATTTTAATTGCAACTGTAATGAAATTAATTGCAAAATGCAACAAATATTAACATTCTCCTCATCACATAGATAATGGATCAAATATAGCATACAAGTGGATATAATTATAACTATTGATCCTAAAAATATACAGTAGTTATGTTGGGAAAACATCCCAAAATGTTTCATCCTGCATATCTGAAAGTTTTACTGCACAGTAAACAGAAAATGAGGTAAAGGCACATGGTAGCAAATACCACAAAGCCTGCGAAATACCTTGCTTCAAGGCAAAATCGCTAATCCTATCTAGTAGAACATTTCACATACGGCCAAAGATAGTCAATGCTTGTAAATTTGCATGTTATTTCCCTTCAAAATGAATGCTTCAAATAGCACAGCTACAGAAATGTGCTGCATGCTAATTCCACAGCTTTTGCCCTAAGCAAGTCACTTAAAGTAAATTGGTTTCATTAATACTCGAGAGTAAATCCTTGTGTTTGCAAGACAAATATGTATAACTGGTAGTGGAACTGTATAATTTGTGACTACGCCTTAAAAACATACAGCTTGAACAAGCAGCGCACAGCGTATTTGTGGACTGCGTCTCTCCCTCAAAACTAGCGCTTTTTATGCTAATGCGCTAAAAGTGCCATGTTAATAACTGTGGCGTGTTGTGTAATCCAATTTATACATTTCTCTCCAGTGTGCTCACAATACACCAGACTTTTTCCAGAGTTTTAATCACAGGGTTTGTGCCGTAGCCACCATGGACACCATTATGGGATGCATTACATAAGCCTTTTCTGCGTCTTTTTCGCCCCCATCACAGTGTGTTAATGAAACAAAATTAGAGAGGGAAGCGCAGCGAGCCATTTAATTAACATTTCGAGTTGTTTATTTCTGCCTTTGAAACCAGAATAGCTTTACAATGACTTCCGACTTCCTCAGGTTAATTGCATGGCATATTCAAAATGTCAGTCTTCCCACTTTTTTTGCGTGCATATGCTTTGAAAACATCCCCTCAGCCACTCGGTTCCCCTCATCCTCAAATGAAGGCTGCCTCAGATTTGTCCCTTTCAAAGGCAAGGACCTTCAGGGCCGGAGAGGACTTATCTGGACACTCAAAGCATCTGCAGATGCAGTCTTTGCTTTATTGCTTGAAAAGTAATAAAGTAGAGGGTGGTGGAAGCCGTTTCTTCAGATGAGTGCTTATTGCTTCTGGGTGTAATATATTTACGCATTTTCTTTGTACAGTTAGACACCTCATTATTATTCTTAAAAATACTGCGTACTGTTCATTAAACGACCCTACCTTATTATATCAAGAAAAATAAATGGAATGAACAAAAAAATCTACCCCACCCCAAGCAATTTCTACTTGCTCATATGTTTGAAAAAGCTTTCTGATTAATCTCATATTTCAAGTGTTTTTATTATAATGTTAACTCTTCGATGTATCTCTCAATGGAATCATTTGTATTTTTTGGCTAAACGGCTCGGCATAACTGAGTACACCCAATTTTAGGCGTTACAATATCTTTTTGTTTTGTACGATATATTGCACCAAAAAATATAGCTATAAATAATATTAATGTCAGTTTAAGTCAATTTTATGCCACTCATTATGTAATGCCAGAATAACAATATACACTCTTCCGAAGAACACATTATATTTTATTCTTAAGAATATTTCATTTAATTTTATAAAAAATAAATAAATAAATAAATATATATATATATATATATATATATATATATATATATATATATATATATATATATATATATATATATATATATATATATATATATATATATATATATAATAAAAAGTGCAAGGTAAAAACTAACAGAGGCTGTGATATATGCTGCCAGATCTAATTTCAGTTGTCAGGCACCCACGTGAAAACAATGCCTCCAATGTGATAATGTGCCTCCAATAGAGAAAGAGATGTTGCAAAATCAGCTAAGATGTTGCTAGAATTGTTTTTTACGTATGGCCGATATATATTGCATCACCAAAAATGATTGAGGTCAAGTCCATGTGTTGTGCGATAAGTCGATATATAGATTACTGTGACAAGTCTATCTGTTTTGAAAATGAATATTTGTATCCATTTCTTAGTGAATATAGGCAATGTATTTTGGTACATTTAAACAAAACAGATTTATAAAACAGATATATTTAATAAAATAATATTTTAGTCACCAAACATATTTAGAAATTGAAAGATAATACAATTAAATTCAAGCAAAATATTCCAAAATAAATGATGACATACAAAATTTCAAGTACATTTTTTTTGATTGTCTTGATTTTTCCTCTTTTTTTATTTGTATTTACAGTTTTTTCCAACTGTTTTCACACATTTTCAAAACAGTGTCCCCTTTTTTCAAAACTCAACACACAATTCCCAAAACTGCACACACAAAATGCAAAATGTTTCACATTTCCTTCAAAATGTAACACTGCGTTTAAAAAGCCATAAACACTCGTCAGAATGAAGCACTTGCATCAAATGGAAAACACGTCTTTCATAATATAACACTTTTAGATACAGCATGCCAACACTGTTGTTCTAAATCTAAAGCTCTTTGCTCTTTATAGGCTGATTTCGGTACAGTGTACCACAGTGGCAGTAATCTATTGAGAGGGGGAACAGAAACACTGTAAACACCAATGACATGAAGAAACAGAAGATAATCATTATGCCAAACAGTATTGGTGTATATAGCATACAAAAAAAGATTTACATATTGTTTGTAAAAAAATTTAAGCAAAAGTATATGCTTTATAATACAGTGTAGAACACAATTGTGTGTGTGGGAACGTCATGCGGGCACAGGGTTGCCCATCATACATTTTACAGCTCTGGGCTCAAAAGAATTTTTCTATTTTTTTATAGAAATTTAGGATTTAGAAAAGGTGAATATGCGGTAGGTACATAACCACAAATTGTGGATGGTTGACAAACCAGTTTTTATTGGACCAGTACAGAACGGTGTCAAATCACCTTTGGCCTATACTAGAGTAAAGCAGTGATTGGTGAGTGAGTGTGTGTGATCCGGTGGATAAGTGTTGCATTTTGATTGGTTGTGTATGGAAAAGGAAAGCAAGTGGCTTCCTGTTAGAGTTTAGTGTTTTAAGTGAAGAATTGTGTTTAGAGTTTTGAAAAAAGTGTTTATGCAAATGAAAAATGAGTTCAGGGCTGAGAAACAGCTTCTTGGTTTTGGAAATTCGCTGCATAGTTTTGCATTTTGAGACGTTTCAATAATCATGTGACAAGAAATGATTTGGTGTGTTATTAGTTAGAAAACCTGTAAGATTTTTCTGTTATTGTAAGTTATTTCAAGTCTTCACACTTTTTGGTAATAAGCTAGTTTGGCATGCTGTCTTGGGAGAGAGCCCTCAGCTCATGAGATCCTCGAGCCCGGGGCTCCATCCCATTTGCAGGGTGAGAGTGCAAATGGGTGTCTATTATTTAATTTATCTTGTACTATATTAGTTAAATGTTTAGTTTATGTCTAGTGTGTGTCATATTTTTGTTTTAAATTGCACATTGGAGTATGGGAGAAACGCAATTTCAGTCTGCTGTGTAATGTACTGTTGCATGGTTTGATTGACAATAAAAGTGACTTGACTTGAATTGAGAGGTGGAGTTTGTGCTCAGGTAGATCTCAAGAACCCCACTCCCTTCTGCTGCTTAAGGATTACTACGAGGGTGTGTTGCAGGTGAAGTTTGACTATGGTGCTGATTTACTTTAGTCAGTTTACTTTTGTCTCATGTTTTGGACTGTGGGAGGAAACCAGAGGAGCCGGGGAAAACCGGGGAGAACATGAACTCCACACAGAAATGCAGACTGTCCGGGTAGAGACCCGAACCAGAGGCATTCTTGCTGTGAGGCCACAGTGCTAGCCACTGGGCTGCCGTGCTGCCCTATTGAGGAAAAACAGGAGGAGAGAGGGTGGAAAGGGGGATTCTACAAGACAAAGATGACTAAAGGTAAGATGATTGGTTATTTATACTGAGTTAGGAATCGTTTGATTGGTGGTTCATACATTAGCTTGACTCAGGGCCAGCACATGATCCTCTCGAAATTATTTTCTAAATAAACTTCACTTTGATAAGCTCCAGATTTGGCTTCACAACTAACTAATCTAATGTATATGCACAAATATAATATTGCATAGCTTCCTATTAAAAATATGAATTTAAAATAGAGATTTGTGAGGGGTGTACTTATATATGCTAAGCACTGTACAGTAAATGTAAAAAACCTATATACTTCCCAGGGAATGTATCTGCTTGCAATTCATTTCTTTCCACTACATGAATAGTAATATTCAATCGCCACACTGCACATCAACATAATTAATCTTACTTTCCACTTCAGTGGAGGTAATTCCTTGTTGACAGCCAGGTAAGTAGTGCATTGTGATAAACCCATTGTGCCAGGGTTGTCTGGCTCTCACCACCCCCAACGTACACATAGACACACGACTCTGTCTCTTGCTATCTATCTTGTCTCCAAATCCAAGAGTTCTGCATGCTGCCCGTCTCGTGTTGTCATTAGCCCACACTTACTTACTGCAAATGAATAAGGCGCAAGCTCGGGCAGAGGACAGACTTGCGAAATCATAAATTGCTTTCAAGGTAATCCCGAATCCATTGGCTTTCCATCTAACTAATACATACCCAGAACAATCTTATCGTTCCTGTCTCATCTCTGAATGCATGACAGAACTAATATCTTTCACATACTCACTGAGGCATTCAGCTAACAGAGGAGGGCCCGAAAAAAAAAAAAACATCCTTGAATGTTTGAATGGAAGGTTGATGAAAGAGCAAATTGAACACGGGGACAATCAGATTCATTTGTACTATTAATTTGATTTGATTACCCTTTCACTCTATTGAGTCCCTTTCATTTGGGGACATACTAATAATTACCCCTCTTAATTATCCCACCCATTTAGTGTTTAATCCCATTAGTGAGAAAAAGAAGGGAAAACATACTGAATGTAACTGTCCGTTTCTGTGCTAATGTGATAAAGAGAGAAAAAAACAAGCCTAATAGGATAGAAATAACATAGACATTTAAATCCAAAGTGATTACCCAAAATCCTAAACAAACGTCAGCAATATATGCAGAATGAGCTTTGTTTTGCATTATGCATACAAGCAAAAGAGAAATAACTGTATACATCCTCACGCTTTAATTAAATTCGGATTACAAATTAAGTTTTTGTTTACATAAAAGTCATATTTACCAGTGGGAATAATTTAAATACAAAATATAAAGGAGTATGACCCAGCCTGATCTCTTGAGGAAATGTACTGTAACTATTTTGCATACTAGCAGAAAAGAGGCTAATTTGTACAAACTCATGTATGTATGTTTTTTTAAAGGAGACATGCTCACACCCCTGAACCCAACTGTCATTGGGGATGAGCCAGTCATACTCGTATGAATGTGTTAATACAAATTTATACAATTTAGCCACTAAATAAAAAGTTACATGTATTAAAATGTTATTAAATTCTAAATTTACACACCAAACGTGGCACAGACAGTTTGATGGTCAAAGATGTCCTAAATGCACATAAATTACAACTGTATACTCTAATGAGGCATATTTTATGGAGCCAGATCAATCTCAATACTAATACATTTACAAAATAATATTCATAAATGCACAGCACAATTCACATTCACAGAATTTGTAAATTCGAAACAAAAATTCATGAATACAACAAACGATTCATGAATTTACAAGTAAAAATCTGAAATATTTACACCAAATGAATTGGATTTGTGTTGCTAAATTTATGAACTGGATTTGTGTATTTTTTAATCGTGTTTTGAATTTATGAACTGGATTTGTGCAATTTTGAATTATATTTTGAATTAACAAACTAGATTTGTGTAATTATGAATTCTGTTTTGAATTTACAAACTGGATTTGTGTAATTATTAATCATGTTTTGAATTCACAAATTTAATTTATGTAGTTTTCAATTGATTTTTGAAATGTTTAACAGAATTTCTGTAGTTTTAAATCATGTTTTGAATGTATAAACTGAATTTGTGTAGTTTAGAATCGATATTTGAATTTATGAACTGAATTTGAGTAGTTTTAGATCATGTGTTGATTTTATGAACTGAATGTGTAGTTTAGAATCGAATTTAGAATTTATTAACTGAATTTTGTAGTTTTGAATCCTGTTTTGAACTTATGAACTGAATTTGTGTAGTTTTAAATCATGTTTTGAACTTATAAACTGAATTTGTGTAGTTTAGAATCGATATTTAAATTTATGAACTGAATTTGTGTAGTTTTGAATAAAGTTTAAAATCTCAGAACTGGATTTGTGTATTTTAAACCTATAAAGCTTTAAATAATCTAGCTCCTGTTTATCTAACCAACCTTCTGTCTCGCTACAATCCAACTCGCTCTTTAAGTTCTCAAAACTCAGGACTTCTGGTAGTACCTAGAATAGCAAAGTCGAGTTAAGGCGGTCGAGCCTTCTCATTTATGGCTCCTAAACTCTGGAATAGCTTTCCTGATAATGTCCGAGGCTCAGACACACTCTCGCAGTTCAACACTAGATTAAAGACCTATTTTTTAGTAAAGCATACACTCAGTCCATCACTTGATATGATACATGATGTGCCCCACACAGGTTTCCTCACCTCATTTATATGCACTATGAACAGCAGCTACGCTAATTTTTCTCTTTATTCTCTATTTCCACCTGGGGATACTCATACCGAGACGCACAGACCCCGCGACGCCACTGATTTGATCCAAGACCAGCGCGAGATGATCACAAGGTTTCCATATCCTGGACCAGGCCGTATCCTGAGCAGCTACTGTGGTGGACATGAATGAGTGGAGAGCATGAGACCAGGGTCTGACGAGTCTTCGCTGATGTCCAGCTTCCCACCTCCAGCACATGGACTGCAGCTCTGCATAAAAACTTGGCCAGTGGAGAAATTATCATGCCCATCTGAGCCTGGGTCTCACGAGAATCGAGAGAACCTTCGCATCGATGGATTGCTCTTCAGTGTTTGGACTCTCAGTAGTGATTTTTAAACCACACTGAACTGAACTAAACTGAACTGAACTTAAACTTTGAAAAATTATCTACACTGTTTCAATGTACTATGATCTTTTATGTGAAGCTGCTTTGACACAATCTACATTGTAAAAGCGCTATAAAAATAAAGGTGAATTGAATTGAGTTGAATATTTTTGAGTCGTGCTTTAAATTTTTGAACTGGATTTGTATATTTTTGAATCAGGATTTTTTTTTTACTGGATTTGAGTATTTAAGAATTGTATTTTGTAAATGTGAATTGTGCTGTGCATGTGTGGATTATATTTTTTAGTTTTATTTTTAAGACTGACCTGGCTTGATATAATTTGGCTGACTTTGATGCAAAATATTTACCCTGGATTTTAAGTAGGCAAAGATCAACCTTAACTTTGCCTCAATTTTTTCAGTTCAAGTTTTTTATTCTACATTTATTCCCAACTTGAATGCATGACAACCAACTCGAAGGTAAGAATTAGATGCATTTGAAAGCAGAATGATAGCACTGTAGGATACGAAAGAGATGATAGCAAGCTCTACAAAACATAATGAGACATCAAGTATAATGTAACACATACCTCTGTGATGTCTCTCATACACCATGAGCTTTCCATCCCGCA